>NW_028290395.1:0-216197 GCF_059628265.1 Tinamus guttatus | reverse complement strand
GTCTCTTCCGAGCCCTGTTGGCATTTTCTGAACCTTCAACAGATCCATTCCTAAAAGGCTCACCTGCGAGCCCATTTCTGAAAGGATTCTCATTTGGGACAAACTAGACTTTATCAGAAACCAGTTATTTGATGACTGAATGCTTTAGGAAGGCCCCTTCCTCTCCCTTTGCTTGCTTTGGGAAGTTGCTGGGAGTATTTTAACTGCTTCTTGTAGCTACGATAGGCAATTTTTTTAAAGGAAAGGTCTGAAACAGTGAGAGAGTCTACTGATCTGCAAGGTCTATTGCATTCTGCCAAAGAGTTTCCAAAGGCAATGGGATCTTGTGTTAGCTCAAGGCACCTGAAACAGATTGATATCAGCTCTTATATATTGAAGAGAAAAGAGGCACTTTCTGTCAGAATTTAATAAACACCAAATTCTTATCTAAACATTTTAAATGAACATTTCCCAGAAATATTCATATTTTTGGCTACTTCTCCTTTTAAAAGGCTAGGTCATATAGTAGCAAGAGCAAGAATGTTGCATAAGCCAGTCTATGGAAAAATAATAAAATTTTGATACTGCATTAACAAAAGGGTTCGCTTAAAACCATCTCCAATAGCTTCTCTTGATAAAAGTGAGTTCTCTCTGGATTATGTTCTTGTCAAAGGTTTACAATATGAAATTACTGAGAAAGCATGTTTTTGACTGCTGTGATTTTAAATGTCAGAAATTTCATTTACCACTTAAAATAGAAAACATCTATGAAACAAAGAAGAAAAAGGGTTCACAAGCTTTCTGGGTGCCTTAAGTAAGTTGTGCAGGGCTATCTGGTCACCCCAAGGTCCACATAAATTGCTTTGCTCCTAAGGATAAAGGCCAAGCTCTCTCTTGCTGCCTGGTCACGCTGCAGGAGCTACCCTGACACCAGTGCTATAGGTGATTTACACCGATGCACAAAAGGCAAACTAGGACTCTGTGACTGCTGGAGGGTCTACATTAGTCTAATGCTTCCTTTGTAAAAGGCAATTCTGTTCAAAAGAATAAAATATATGGGTGAAATCTTGCTCTCCTTTGTCTTTTTATCACCTGGAGCTGAAGGGCAATTTCTCTAGCATAAAGGTAAAGACCTTGTGGCTATTTATATTGAAATTAAGAGCAGTACTTCAACAAGCTGTAGTAACTGAAATGTACAGGAAGGGCTGTAGGATTTGGTTTAGGATTGCAGGGACACAAGGTGAATCCCTGAAACAGGCATTCTCGCCTTGTGCAGCAACTACTAGCAGTTACAAAACTGATTCCTTCTTTTCTTAATCCAAGGGGAAATAAAATTGAGTGCAAGTAGGTGAAAATTGGTACTAAATTCTGCAGCAAGACACAAAATCTCTGGATCAGAGTTGCTATTTTTCATGCACTTGTACAACACCCTGAGGTATCCTGAGGTGCCTGGCTTCCATATACTATAAAAATGGTAGATAATATAGATGGTAGTGCAAATTATACATCAATTTACTATGAGTCAACTTGGCATTGAGTGTTGTGCATGGGAGTAAAAGCTGAAATCACAAAAAAACAAAACAAAAAGAAAGTTGAGGTTCTCATATTCTATTTTCATCCTCTCTACTAAAGGATTTCACACCATCTTAACTCCTTTGTAGGATAAATCCAGTTTGCAAACATCCTATGTGCAGTCGCGAGCCTGGGTTTCGACTACTTTATAGCAGGCCAGGAGAAGAGCACATCAGCTTGCAGTAAGTTATGAGCAAGCTATGAGTTGTGTAACACAGAACAATCTGAGACGCTCTGTACTTAAGGTCCAGGAGCTGAATGTGGATCCCACTGAAATGAGTGGAGCTTTTCCATTTTGGCAGGCAGGCATAGAGATGAACAACAAATCTGCTAAAGAGAAGGGGTTGCTCCATGGAAATAAGATGTTCCAAAGGATTGTATAATTTAAAATATAATCTTATTAAATATTTAAAAAATATAGTGAAGCTATGAGTACTTATACAGTCCATCCATTAAGTTTCTTTTGATTCAAAAATAAGATGTTTTTAATGATATATCTGAAGTTCTAGCTGAATCACCAACATAAATCCAAAATGTTCAAATATTCTCTGGTATAAAGCGATTGTGGCCATAACTGGAAAAGGATTAAGTCCAAATGCTGTCTTTTTTTTTTTTTTTTTTTTCCCAGAATTGTCTGGACCAGCTCTAGCAAACACCTCCACACAATGAGATGCCATTTTGGGGATTTATAAGCATTCAGCAGCCCACAATTATCATGTTCTTATTGAAGGTCCCCCTAGGAATGCTCAATACCTCCCCGTGATCAGTTTTGCACATATGGGGCTCTAATTAAATATATATGTGACTAACTGCTCACCAATGGTCATGACTAGATACGTCACTTCAGGTTTTTGAAGGACATTTATTTTCTACTCTTTTTACTTCTAATGATGTCCTGTTATGTCTGTATTCTAAAACCTCACCCAAATAATTGTCAAGACAAATACAGAAGTGCTCAATAAGCCTTTTCCAATGTCATATAATTAACATTATCACTAGTTCACGTGTTCACAGAAAGCCAGTTTGTTAAGATTAGTCTCTTTTCTGGGCAGTATCATTCATCTAATTTTTGTCTTGAATATTTTTTTCCAACTATACAGTTTTTCAATTAGTTTTCATTCTTTGATATTACCTTTTTAATGTTAGGAATGCTTAGTTTCCAGAATGGGAAAACTTGTATTAAAAAAACCTCCCGAAATCCAAATTATTTCTAATTTTGGAGTGCCGGAGCTTTTAGAACCAAAACTGATCAACTTGCAGTGGCGCTTCAGAGTTTTACACAGGTCTCTATTTTTAGAAAGCACATCAGAATACTAATGCAAATGAAAAACTGCGGACAGAACACACTGTATAGGAAACATCCTCCTAAAAGATCTCTGAATTCTGCTGTTTCATAAACATATCATTACAATGTGTGTCTTTAATTAAATATTACCTAGAAGCATAATAGGCATCTATTGTCTGTGACAATCTAACCCTAAAATGGACCTGGGTGTTCTACAAGAATTGACAGAATTTGATTTAAATTAATCTTTTTTTTTTTAATAATAAACATGTGTAGCTACAGTTGATTTTATCTTCCTCCTAATGATTTATGAATTATTGGACTAATTTTATTTATGCCTTAGATCAAATACATAAAATATAGGAGCATATATTGAAGGAGATGGTGGGAAGAAAGGATTCAGTTTTCTTCATCTAATGGTATTTTTCTGAATACAGATAATGGCCACAACCTCCAAACTGAGAATTTTGTTGCTATGAGCAACAACAAAAAAAGTATTCTCCCATTACAGTTCCAAGCCCACAGAGATCTCATCCAAATGGTAGTTTGGAAAGGTAGAAAATATCAGAATTCAGTTAATGCCAAATTTTGCTCCCTAGCACTGGACCCAGAAAATAGTACCTCCTTGCTTCCATTTGAAATTTTCTGGCTGATTTTAAATCCAAGTATTTTATTAGCTTCCATAGCCCCAGCATAACATTGGGATGTCCTACTCAGCTACCCAGCATCTTTATTGCTTTGCAAGTTCCAGTCCTTGATCATGGAAGTATGAGCTACATTTGTGGCTGACAGACGGATGGCCTTACTGTCCAGGTCTAGTCTGTCAGATTGACACCATTAATAGAGGTATCGCACAATAATGGGCCCCAAAACACAAGTTAGCTTGTCTGGGAAAGAGTTAAGGTTTTATGGAACATAGAATGGTGTGAAACCCGTTGTTCAATTTTCTCTTGTATGGCCTTTGACTCCTTTTCCAAAAAATGCTTGCATTTAATCCATATTAACTGTTGACATTTGCAAAATTATTTTTGCAAGGTAGGGAGCTCATTAAATTTTATAGTTATTGACAAGGCTACTAAAAGTAAACTGAAAAGGGATGTAGAATTATCTGAACGTGTATTTATATAGTTAACTTTGGGTAATAAAAACAGAATCCCCTCCTGACAGCAGTCAGATCAGGATTTCCAACACGTTTATTAGCAGGAGCTAAGCGTGATGACAAGGCAGGCGGAGGCAGCCACCTTGCCAACATGCAGCATGGGATCACGGGACCCAAACAAGGCCCAGGGGTAGTAGCGAGATCCAGCCCAGAATCCAGGTCGCCAGGCAAGACCATGGAGTGACACAAGTGGTGGCCAAACCAGGGAGTCAAGTCAGCAAGTGAGAGGATCAGGTCTGGGGACAGCATCCAGACCAGCCGTGGTCTGATGACAGCCAGCGTGGCCCACAGTGGCAGGTGTTGCAGTTCAAACGGCGCGGTGACCTGGTTCAGGGACGGCACAGCGACCACCCCCAAGCCGCTCGGACCATCAGCTCGCTGACACCAATGTGGTGGACGGCAAATGGCCTTTATTGATGGGTAACAAGGTGTTATATAGCTTGGTTTACAACATCACATCCGTCTGCTTACACCATAAACTAAACACTATTGGCTATTAGGGGCCCTATCTTTCCATACAGCACGATATCTTCCGGCCGCCGGACCCTAACTATCTGCAACAACTTCCCCCCTCCCTATGCATAACAAAACTAGCTAAAATACAACTATCTTATTCTTACTTATTCTTATTACTATCTTATTCTATTCTTATAGTGTATACCAATCTTAAAATTATATATCATAAACTTGACATAAAACCTAAGGCACAAAGAAGAAGGCGCGTAGAAGGTAGGGGATGACAGGTAATACCGGGGTGTAGGAATAGGGTGTACCTTGGGATAACTTGGGGGTAATACTGAGTGGATATATTCTTAAAGCAGTTGTCGGTGTTCTACTAACATGATGTTAACCTTCTCTAGCTGATTCTTGACAAACGGCATGAGCTTACTCAATATACAGGGTCCAAAGATTAGCGTCATCATGATCATTGTGATCGGCCCTATCAAGGTGGATATCAGGGTGGTTAACCACGGCGAACCGGTGAACAAATTTTCGTACCAGCTGCGTTTGGAACAGGGTTCAATGGGTGCTAGTTGGCAAGGCATGGCACTGAAAACTGGTGGCCCTGTAGTTATTTTTGTACTAATTGTTCGAGATTGTTCGATCTGTTCAAGCACCCCATTTAAAGGGCTGGTGTGACTCTACCTGTCCTATAGTGACAAGCTGCAAAATTAAGATAACGCAAAGGCATCGCGGCCCCCTCTTGCGGAGGCTGTTTTGTTGTTTTCTGGATTTGGTCAGCGTGGAACTCACAGGCTCGGGCGGGACGCTTGTCACCGGGGCATAGGGGTTATGGGGGTGTCCGATGATCCGGTCCTGTGAACAGAAACTCACAATTTTCATTAGTTTTATTTTGAAGGTAACAGCCACCTGAATTGGGGTCAGATGCTCTTCCTTTGCAACATGCTTAATCATGTCTGCCCCCGCCGGTTTTTCTTTAATTCGGATGGGAATATTTTGGCTCTTAGTACTGTTTACCTTCTTTTTCTCCTTCCTTAAGTTTGAATCAATTGTGAGCCACTCGTCCTGACTAGTGTCTGATCCGGAGTCAGAACTCGACTGACTGGTCACTTCCGGGCTCCAGTACTTTTTCGTTGGGCTCCGGCCCCGCCTACTTCCATTGCGGGTGGGCTGTTCTCTCCCTCTTGGGTCACCTCGCCTTCTACCCGCGGAGGCGCGTTTTTTGAAATGACCGCTCTGATTGGTTCTCGGCCCCTCACTCGGGCTTCCTCTCGGCCCCTCACTCGGGCTTCTCTGATTAGTTCTCGGCCCCTCACTCAGGCTTCCTCTCGGCCCCTCACTCGGGCTTGCTCTCCGCCCCTCACTCAGGCTTGCTCTCCGCCTCTCACTCGGGCTTGCTCTCCGCCCCTCACTCAGGCTTCCTCTCCGCCCCTCACTCGGGCTTCCCTCAGCTGTCCGGTCAGGCTCATTGGTTCTCAGCGCCTCACTCGCGCATCCCTCGCCTGTCCGGTCACTCCCATTGGTTCTCGGCGCCTCACTCGCGCCGGGGGCACCCTTGCCCCGCCCTACCCCTTGCGGCTCGGCGCCATTTTGAGGGGCATAGGGTGGTGGCCTGGCCCAGACGTCACCATGCTCTGACTTCTTTTCAATGTTCCTAGCTTCCTCAGCTAGCTCGCTCCAAACAGATTTCGGCTGTTTCTGCTCCTCTGTAAGCGGGACAGGGTTCGGGGATGGAGGGGATGTATCACCCTCTTGCAGACCTTTAGGCTCAGCAGAATTGCCATCATCTGGGGGGTGCAAAGTCTGTGCGGCTGCCCCGACTCCCGTTTTCGGGGTGGCCAACAAACAGTCCCTTACTGCCACCCAGGTCTCCTGCTCTTTTCTAGCTTTCTGCAAGGCTTGTACAACTTTTCCCCAAGCCTTAAGGTTTTTCCCACAACCCGAAGACATCATCTCCTCGGCTAACGCCTTAGTACATTTGTCCCACACTTCAGGGACACGCTTCAGGGACTTCAGAATATCCACCGGCTGGTCTATAACCTTAATTTTTAAAAGCCTTGCAACAGCGAGAGTAAAATCTTTTGGCTTACAATCAATCCCCCAATGCTTATGTAATTGCGATACGACCTTCACGAGGGCTTCCATCCTCCTTGTTGCTCTGGTAGCGTCCTCTCCGCCGGGCTGGTCCACTCGCTCCGGCCGCTGTTCACCCGTCCAGGTGATGACTTCCCGGGTTTCGACACCACTTGTTGCAGTTCAAACGGCGCGGTGACCTGGTTCAGGGACGGCACAGCGACCACCCCCAAGCCGCTCGGACCATCAGCTCGCTGACACCAATGTGGTGGACGGCAAATGGCCTTTATTGATGGGTAACAAGGTATTATATAGCTTGGTTTACAATGTCACATCCATCTGCTTACACCATAAACTAAACACTATTGGCTATTAGGGGCCCTATCTTTCCGTACAGCACGATATCTTCCGGCCGCCGGACCCTAACTATCTGCAACAGGCAGGTGGGAGACGAAGCCAGGATGGGGTCAGGGAGCTACCTGGCCAGAAACAGGCAGACTGCAGCTCATATGGAGCCCAGTGAGCAGCAGGAGCCTGGGGCTAAAACCAGCAGTACTCACACAGATCACAGAATCACAGAATGGTTAAGGTTGGAAGGGACCTCTAGAGATGATACATGCTGTCTGTATGCTCACTGTATTAAACACGCTGGCATATATTTATGTAAGCCCATATAAACACTCATACAAATACATACATATATGTATATATTTCACCTATAAACATGTATATGCGCGCGCGCACACACACACACACGCACACACATATGTACATGTGTAACCTGAAATAAATCCTATTCACATTAAGGATTATTCCTAGTATTACAAGTTGTTAAACGTTTGGATAACCTGAGAGACAATCCTTTGCCATGCAGAGGATACAAAGCAGTACAGGTAAGGGGGAGAAGAGGTCAGCCCAAGGTTAATTGCATTTCTTGACATTTCAGAGAAAATATGAGTTCCTTGCATAGTAAAAGTGCAAAGGAGCAGCTGGCAGTACTGGCAGACAACTACATAGCTGTGCAGAAACAATCGATACCCCATCAAAAGGGAGAAGCTCTCCTTTAAGCATCATTAGTAAAGCACTGTTGAAGAGTGGCAATGATATAATTGTAAGTACAACATTAGCTCTGTAACGATGAAAATAACCCAACTGTTTGCTTTGTCCAAGTGATCTTTTTTTTTCCCCTAAACGTGCTCTGTTTAGAAGCTAGAGGAGAGAAACAAAAGCATAATAAAAAAAGGATCACTGATGGCTTTCAAACTACTGTAAGATTCAAAAGCTTAACACATAAAAATACACGCAATTAAAACGGAATGCGTATTTAGAAGAAACTCTCCTATTAAAAATCTAATTTTGGTTACATGTTTGCAGTCTTCAGAGTAAGAAAGGGAGATGAATGGGAAGACTTGGGAACAGCTGGGAAATATGTTACAATAAAAAGCAGCAGTCACACTTTCTGGACTGAAGTAAAAACCACTGTCTCTTGAAGAATTAAGAAAAACATCACAGCCAACGGCACTTCAAAGGGAACACTAAATTCTAGCACATCCAATTTCATAAATAGCTGTCGCTAAGATTTCCTCTGTGTAAACTATATGCACCTCTGATGTTTCTAGATACTTTTTTATTATTTGGGCTCTATAACATGGACCTTCCCAAAGCAATAAGTCGTCTCTGTGCAGCCTGCTGCTTGTCAGGTGGACAGCGGTTATGAGAGCCACAGGAATCTTCTCAAACTAATCCTGATTTGGATGGTACGAGGCCTTCGAGCTGACCTTTAGGGGTTAGTGGAAAGGGTACACACAAATCCCTGAGAATCTCAAACATCAGGAAATGGAGTAACTTTTACTCTCATGCTAGATCCATGCATTGCTCTAAGAATTAATTCTGGGATCCAGGTTCAGAAGCACATTACAAAAGAATGGGTTGTATAAGACAGAAGATTTGAGGCCAAATTCTGATTGGTTTGTGCTGCCCTAAATACCTATTAGCCCCAGACAACTGTTGCATTCCCTCGTTACAAATTATGAATGATAGAGTATTGTGACTATGTTTAATGCACTAGGAAAGGTACAATAAGACACTATGGCCACTTCCAAATGCTCATAGACAGGGTACTATGCACAGTGAAGTACAGTGAAAATCCAGTCCTACTCTTCAGATCATTGGCAGCTTTGGTATTTGTAGTTGTGAAATTCTGAAGACTGCCCTTCTCAT
Source organism: Tinamus guttatus (assembly GCF_059628265.1). Taxonomy (NCBI): domain Eukaryota; kingdom Metazoa; phylum Chordata; class Aves; order Tinamiformes; family Tinamidae; genus Tinamus; species Tinamus guttatus. Next base: position 207,447 of record NW_028290395.1, on the reverse strand, counting down.
GTCTCCTACATATGATATTTTTTTTTTTTTCAAAACATTCTCATCTTCTCAGATACAATATATTACAAAGTATTTGAAAAAAAAATAAAGCCAGCAATAGCCTTCTTATATTCCCTCCCCCCCTTTTTTTGGATAATACCATATCCAGTTCACAGCAGAGTAATGAACTTACACTTTTGCTGACATAATGAACAGAATTTTGATAATTGCGCTCAGTTTTATTAGCTATAGTATATCATCCACAGGCACACTTAAATAAACATTAATGCAGACAGTACAAGGTGAGTTGGTGAATGGCACTACACAGTTGTCAATACAACTGCAGGCAAAAACAACAACAACAAAAAATATTGCAATAAAAGCAGTCTAGTAAAATCTTTAAAGAAAACCTGCAGTTTGCAGACATGGAATAAATGGTCTATGGAAAGATGGGCAGACCTATCCTCGTACCAGAGGAAAATACTGTCAGAAGCGTTCTGGGTAAGCCAGATATATTTTTGCCCGGATAACAGAACACTTGTGATCTTATTAAAAAAAAAGCAGGATAGAAAGAAGATTTGATTCTGTCATAAATGATAAGTTTATCTATCGTCAGGCATATGCTATGTTTACACATCTGCTGTGAGGTTACCCACACAGTGTAAGCATCAGGGATATTCAGATCGTATCATCTCGCCATCTTCTCTCAGAATGAGACTGCAGACAAAAGTCTGTTGTGTTACCAGCTAATCAGGTCAGAGCAGCCATGTTCATTAGGACCAGTAAGGTCTTGGATAACATGACTCTAATTACAAGCATAATAGCTGTTCATAATTTATTAAGCTTATCCTGAGGACTTTTCCTCCTGAAAACACAAACAACAGCTTATTAGGCAGTTCAGCCTATGAAGCTGATAGATAGCTGAGATTAGACTGGGAATAAAAATTAATAAATACACTCCTCTTTTCACCTTATGGTATTCCTTCAATCATGAAAAGCTACCTTCTATGTAGTATTTTTCACACCAGAGTACTTTTACACTTCAACTTTTAAATGTCATATTTTACGGAAGTTCAGCTAAGCTAATGTGCTACACCGAGGTGGAAAATCTGAGTCCTAAAATATACTCTTGGAAATAATACAATGGGATAACATATAACAGGGTAACATGTAGCATTGTGGGTCTCAAGATACTGTCTAAAGGATGTCTGTAGAGGAAGTAGAAAGATTTTATATTCTTGAAAATCAGAAATGGCCCAGCTAATCATGTACAACTTGAACCTCTTCTAAATAGTTTTGAAAAGCATAAATTTGTAAACAACTTAATACAATTTAAAATGGTATTACAAATTTGAAAAGTAAATATTTCACATTTGCAGTTGACTAAGCACAAACTGACAAGGTTCTGCTTCCACTGCACCAAGTCAAGTCCTTCCCAGCCTATGAGCACCGGCCATTGGAAGTCCTGAGCACGCGTGTTACTGGGTGGCATTTCTCAGGCCTCACTCAATGCAATCTGGTCATGTTTCCTTAACTATATGTAACCACAAATGCTTTGTCCACCCATAAATCATCTTTAATAATCAGAATGGCATTCAAAAAAGAACCACCTCGTACTGGATATAAATATTTGTGTATTGAAATAAGATAGAGGCCCAATGTACAAAAAGTACTGCACACTGAAATATTGGCACAACCAACTCATTAGACATTTTGAAAACCACAGTCTACATCTTAGAACCAGAAGCAGCTTTCATAGGAATTTTTGGAAGTTGGGTCATCTCAAGGCAAGCCTGAACAGCAGAAAGCAGCAAATATAATATCATCGCTTAGTATGAATCTTTAAACTAAACATGATTTTTTAAATTTCATAATGGGCAAAGTCATGGGAAGCATTTTAAGAGCGTATATATAGAGAGACAAGCAAGGTCACACTCATTTAATTTCTTTAATAGACAGAACTGCTAGTGCAGGCAGAGAATGGAGTAAACATCATGTCCTCCCTCATCCCAGTCTCATTGTTCCTTTTTTTGATTGTGAGTTACTGTCACTGAGTAACACTGTTACTGTTACTGTCACTATTTTGGAAAAGTTGTGCAAACTGGATACTGAAGACAGCAGTTAAGGTAACTCATCATAAACTAATTGCTAAAACTGTATTTCTGAATCTAAAAGGTCCCATTACTACTATTAGCCATTTACTAATGCTATTTACTGAGCTATTTAATGCTATTTATTTCATATAAATAAACCAAATACTTTCACTTGATCTACTTACTCAGCTCATAGTCTCCTTTTGCTTACAACATCACTATACAGAGCTTATTGTTCTTTTCTGTTATTTGAAAATACACTGATCAAATATTTGTGAATAATAATTCTGATTTTGAGATTTTTCACAAATACTACTCCATTGCCGAATTTGTAATACAAGTCATAGTGCACAGAGAAAGCATCATAAGCCCGTTCTGCCTCCTGGCAGACTGCAGGTATTCAGTGCCACATTTCTGGGAAGGTTATTTGAATTCAGACAATCTGAGTTTTGCCACTTTGCTTAGAATTTGCTGCTTTAATGAATATTTCTGCCAGAAAGTTTACTTGCTCTAATACTTGCAGAAGCAAATACAAAAACAGTTTAAACTTAAGAACAATTAGTTTAGCTTTAAAAAAATGAAAAATTGTGGAAATTTACTCAGCTCTATCATCACACCAGACTACAAATACAGGAAGAACAATTTATAGTAAAACAATATTAATGTATTGTAATACAAAAGCAGCTACATGATAATTGTATCAGTGTGATGAATTAAGAAAACAAAATTTATCCTGGTCTTTTTAGACTTACATATAATAAGATCTGAGGTATGGCAAAGCACTCGGGAAATAACTGGAAGCCGCTGACACTGGACTTTTAAAATTAGAGCATAAGCAGTATTGTTGGGCCGCGTGTTTAAATTACAAAAATATACCAGTCATAAAATCTACTCCAAATGTCAGGTCTTCAAATCAATGCGAGATTTAAGAATTATTTGGGTCATTCTTGTGCCCTTCTAATAATTCTTAATAAAGACTCTTCAAATCAAATGAAGTGTATGGTACTACATAGGCAAAGGCAGCATAGCACTATTTTAAGTCTGAAGGAGACTGTAGTCTTCCCACAAGCAGTATCAGAAGCAGTAGAAACATTCATGGCCATGTGACATAGTTGCTCTCTCTTCATTCACTAATGAATGCTCTCTCTTCTCATCACTAATGATGGACCTAAGCCCATGCAAAATTCAAGTGTATTTATATTCTTTACAAGGGGTTAAAAATGAAGAAAATAATAAATCACAGCCCAGTATATAAAGCCAGAAGTTCTAACCAAGAATACACAGAAGCAGCAGATTAGATGAGCTAATAAGCTGCCAATTCTATATAGTCACTATTTAATTGGATTTTATGCTTTTAAGTGTTAGGCAACAGCAGCACTGACGTAATGAATTGACCCAAGTATTATGAGAGCACTGATTAAATGGGACTACTATTCATCATGTGGTCCTGCATCTGGTTACTATTAAACCTTAAGCAGTGATTAGAGTCATGAACAGCACAATTTTGATGGGTTTCTACAAAGACAAAAGCTGAAAAAGTTGGCACTTGCTAATTATATTTTACAGGGAAAGAAGGGATGGAGCTTTTGGTGCTGACTCTAAGAGGGGAAATGTTGCATCATGAACTCAAAAAAGTAGGTCACTTGAGAGATCTGTCAAATTTGCTATTTGATAATAATAGAATTATCATTTGTGTTACTGGAAGACTGTTAGAGCCACACTTTTGTAACTTATTATAATAAAGTTGCATTCATGCAACAAGAGCTTCATTTACAGCGATGATACTTTATGAGAAAAAGATTATAGGAGGCTAGAGAAAACCTTCAGCATCTTTCACCAATTTTCACTGCTGAAATTTTGCTACATAGTTATCAGAGATACAGGAACTCAGTAGTCCATCTATATATAACTGTATGCACAATTTATGCATGGATGTTTCACCTTTATTAGTCTGTTTACTTTTAAAATGTCTATTTTTTCCCTCAGTATCTGATTATTGCAGTAGTAAACACAGATTTTGGTATTTTTCCAAAAAGCTGCTCTAAAACATGATTCCTGATAAGCTGATAGTGAACTTGACAAAAGAAAAATTAAAGAATTTGGTCTGTAAATCAGATGCAAGAGAGAAAAGGTTGGCATCGTAAATCACAGAGGCATCCAAGGTTAGGAAACACCTTGATAGATGAGATGCAAAGCTCTAGAGCTCTTCTACAGAAGACTCAGTAGAGCAGCAAATATCTTCTTTCTGTGAACACACCGAATTTTCTTTATCGGGCAAATGAAACTTCAACAAAACATACAAAAGCCACAACAGGTATTGTCTGAGCAAAGGTCCATTCAGCCCACTAATTTGGGCAGTGGTCAGAAGCAGATGCCTAGGCAGGATCCAACAAGGGGGCAAACGTACGACGATATTTCCTTTTAAGGTATCTTTCCTGCTCCCAGCAACTTGAGGCTGAGGAAACTTCTGAATTAGAAGTTGCCTCTATATGGATGGTTGCTTTGTTGGATGTTTCTCTCTTAAATCTGTCCAAACACATTTTGAAAACAAAGACCATATCAATGACTCAAACCTGGAAGTTGGAAATTGCTCCCAAATCATCTTAGATACATATCGAATGAATCATTAATCATAATATGAATCATTATAATTTTCCTCATCACTAAGGCTTTGCAGATCTTGCTGCTAATATTAACAAAACACTGTTTAAGAGAAGCTATGAAGAAGACTTTATAATTTCCCATATTGGATTTTTTACAAAAAAAAATATAATAAAATATCTAAATTGAATTTTCCAGTGTGCTTTTCTGAGCAAGCATGCACAAAGCAAAGTTGAAATTAACTCCGCTATGTCTTTGCCAGGTGCTCCTTTAAATAGATGCTTGGTAATGAAAATAGCAATGATATATGTAAATAGCCAGAGTTTATTTGGAGGAAACATTTAATCTTCTCAGAGCTATTTCACAAGCTATTCAAGTGCTGTAAAAGCTGTAAAAAGATTTAATTTCAAATTCTCTTCCTTCCAACAATTTAGATTATATATTTGCAGAGTCTCTGTGTCTAACTGAATACTGAGGTTGGTTCAGTAATTCCTGGAAATAAAAGGCTAACTTTAGCCTCTGACTAACTCTCTAGTTATCACCAGTATTCTATTATTTTTTATTATTATTAGAGAACACATTTATGGATCTAATTTAAATCAACATTTTGATTTCTATTCACTTCTCCAATTTGGCTGTACCTTCTATATGAACATTAATCCTTTCACAACTATCTTTTAAACATATTCAGAGAGCTCTGATTTTGCATGGATTTGGTTTAATCTTTATATATATGTGACAAATATGCTAATCTAACCCAACCATCCCTGAGAGATGGGAGAAGCATTCTTTCTTTTTATATACTGGAGCCTACAAGAAATGAAAAAAAAAAGAAAAAAAAAAGAAAAAAAAATAGAAAGTCTTACTCAGTTTATCACTGTTTTTCTAAGGGTTTTATTGGGCCTTCACTTGTGGAGGCCTGCTTCAGGGACAGTAGTATGGGACGCCTCGTTAGTAGATAACCAACCTCAAGGATGGCAGCGCAGGTGTTCTACCAGCAAACAAGGAGAAAAAGCAACTGTACGGCTGCTGCATGACCAAGAAGCTGATCGGATAGTCTCAGTGTAAGCCTTTAGACTATTGGCTTATTTAGTAACCGTGCTTCACATGCTCGTAGGCAAATAAGGTATTGTATCCAGGACAGCACGATATATAAGTTTTGTCTCATGCTCAATAAAATGTCTTCGGTGCATTACACTGGAGTCCGTTCCTTCATAAGTTGCAACAAATGGTGCCCAAGGTAGGGCCCGAAGACTAGCTGTCTGTCCGGTTGCACCACCCAGCTGAACTCTGGGATTCACGCTGAAAGGAAGCATCCTTTGTGCATGCACTCAAGTCCTTTGAAAGGAAAGAGGTAAGCAGCTGGGAACTATGGGGTCGCACCTAACGAAGGAACAGAAGGACATTTTAGAAGCTTTTCTCAAAATCCTGAAGCAGCAAAGAAAAAATTTAGGTGAAGAAGATCTGCAAAAGGTTTTTGTGTGGGCTTCTAAAAACGATTCCTCCTTATCCCACTTGTGGGATAAAGCGCTATGCATGCCCAGATCCGGACCTTACAGGATCTGACTCATCAATTGAGAGTTGATGATGATTGGAATCCATTCGGACAGTGGAAGTGGGGTTGGCCGTGGCTACAGAAACTGTTATTAAGGCTATTATTTCTATTCGCGATATTCATCTGTATTATGTGTTGTATCGCTTGTATGATGATGCTGACATGAGGTATGGTTGAAACTGCTATGAAAACGTTACCTGTTCAGGTGCTTCGCTACAATAGATTGACCTCTACAGATCACGGAGTGGCATGTATAGGAGGTGGAAATGTGTATGATCTGTAAGGTCATAAAATGATTGTGCAAAACCTTGAGAAAGATGTTTGCCTGCCTGGGCTGAGCGATAAGGAGCATGGAGGCAGCTGCTCAGCCAGGTTCCCAGCCGACCTCCTCCAAAAGCAGTTGAAGGCGGCTGCTCGACTGGGCTCATAGCCAACTTAACCGCAGATGTCCTCCAAACTAGCTTTGGAGGTCAAACACCTGAGAGGGAGGAAGAAGATGAGGAAGGCAGGACCCTCAAATTGAGGGCTGGGACCTTCCCTCCTGGTATGCGTGCCTGCGCACCCAGGAGGGAAGGTTATGTGACTGAAGGTGGAGTTTGTCCACCCCCCCCCGGCCTGCCTGCTGGCACATACTGGCCCTACATGGCAGGAGGTACTGAACGTAAAGAGACAGCGCGGAGAGAGGCAGGCGAGACTCCTAACACGGAGGCCTACGTTGTCTCCGCGGGGACGCCCGCCGAGTTAGGAGCCTGTCAGCAACCCTCTAATCCACCAGCTCAAGAGGATGTTCAGTCTCAGTATCCTGCCGGCAAGTATTACCTCGTGAGTAACTATCCGTACTTTGCTTCTCTGTTTATGTGTTTTCACCTGAATAAAGGCTCGACGTAGCCGCCTTGTTCTACGTGATTATTGGCAAAACCTGAGCCCATCCAGAACATAATTGGCGACAAGGATGGGATTCGGCAATTGAGACAGTGGAACTCACTAGTGGAGTGCACAGCTACATAAGGTCATGCTACTGGATAGAAATTGTTTGTGCTGTTTGTGTCTGTGGTCTTTATGTCTTTATTGTGTAATATATAAGCAGAGAGGGCTGAATAAGCCCAACAAGAAAGTGCAGAATTCGAAAGCAGGAAAGCAAGAAATAACTCAGATGGCGCCCCCCACCCCGCCCCCCGCAAGTGGATCAGAGGTTCCAGGAGAGGAGGAGGACTGGGAGCCGTACTCTGACTTGTACCCTTGAAAGGAGATTAGGAAAATAGCTCAGCATAGGAAACAAGAATGAAGCGATGGCCAAGCTCCAGTGCAAAGGGCATGGAAAGACCGGCGACCCCATGTAGAGCTTCAAATATTTTTAAAAAACAGTCCTCGTAAATTGTAAAAGCCTCAATTGCTACTGGAGTGGAGGCCTCCTTAATATATAGAAATCCCAAGAAATTTAACGGACAACCTGTAATTATTACTGGTTTGGGGGGGGAAAACAAATTGAAGCTGTGCAAACACAAATAGAAATGAAAATAGGGAACCTCCCAAAACAATTGCATTCAGTTATCATTGTTCCTGTCCCTGAATATATCATTGGAATTGATATTTTAAAGGGACTGACTTTGAATCTTTCTAATGGTTTGTACCAATTTGGAACAAAGAACTATATTAGTGCCCACACAATCTTAGTCGGAAAAGTAAAAATGCCCCCTGTGCAGATTCCTGCTGCAACTAAATTGATGGCCATGAAACAGTACAAGATTCTGGGGGGCCATGAAGACATTTCACAGACAATTAAAAACCTAGTGGATGAAGGAGTTTTAAACCCACTACCACAGCTTGGAATAACCCTGTCTGGCCCGTCAAAAAGAGTGATGAGTCATGGAGAATGACTGTGGATTTCAGAGAATTAAATTAACACACCTCACCTCTTACAACAGCTGTACCAGATATTGTCACCTTGATCGAAAAAATGCAGAAGCATTCCGGAACTTGGTATGCAGTAATTGATTTGGCTAAAGCTTTCTTTACCAGACCCATGGCTGAGGAGCATTGGGATCAGTTTGCCTTTACTTCACAGGGGCAACAATATACATTCACCTGATTACCCCAGGGATGGTTGCACAGTCCAACCATCTGTCATCAAAGAGTGGAACAAAATAACGTGTCCCTCACTCTTAGTTGCACCCAGGCCCAGATGTGGGTGCAGAGTGTTGTTGCAGGTATATGGAGAGACAGAGACAATGGAGTCCTCCCCACCGAGATCCAAAAAATCGTGTGGGACGCGGCCACGGAGAAAGAGCGACAGCTTCAAGCGTGGCAAAGACCTGTGACCTTCACCCACAACCAGGTCCTCAGTGCAGTCATCACCTGCATACTGACCATGGTGGATACCACCATGGAGAAGGTTTACCCCTTCTGGGAATTAGCACCAACGAATCTGTGTTCTACCCACTCCCCCCACCACCGAATGTGAGCAAGAGTGTCTGATGAAAAATGGCAATTGGTAGATCTAGTAGCCTGTATTTTAGAATGGGGGCTGGGGTTCAAATACGAAGATGATGCCCTTAAGGTGAGCGATGTTTGCCTTGATACCAAGGAAGGTGTGTGCATCATGATAGCAGCTTTCTACTGGATGAGGCAGGTGAGACACTACCTTGATGACCAATTGAAGAGTCTGGGTCTGGCTAAGCACCTCCTACCATAGTCAAGGGCAAGACTGGGTTGGCCTCTGTGTTTGCCACCAAGAAGAACCTTGAGCTCCGCTGTTGGCTGCAACCCATTAGGTGTTGAGCGGTGGGGACACATGCCATGCCAGTCCTTGATGTGAGTGATGGCCACCTCTCTCTGAGGGCCATCTAGGAGGCGAATGTAGGCTAAGCGGCCTGCTGCTGACATGAGTGACAGTTAGCATAAGTAACTGGTGATTGAACATCTCAGCCCCAAATCATCAGAAGATGATGCTGCTCTTGTATGCTTATATGATTTAAGATTCCTTAACCAGGGCAGAAAGGGCCCAAGGAAAGTCGAGGACCGTGTCTTTGGAAGGAAAGAGAAAGGAATTTAACACTATCTTGATTAAAAAAAAAAGGAGGGGGGAAGGGTAAGAAATCATACAAAGTGCATTGTTGAATGCTTAGCCATGGTATAGGATTTTGTCTTGTAGAACCTGCATGGCTGAATCTACCTGTTTACTGCCACGGCTCCTTCAGAAAAGGATATTATCCACGACATCTGGTCTGAAAAATCAACTTTTGTGAATGGACTTTATCTTTGGGTTTAGACTGTGGGACCCTCAATTACCTCCTTATGATTGTTATTCCTTCTTTAGTTGCTTGTGGTGTACAATTAATTAAGCGTGCAATATAGGGAATGCGGGTGGCAATCATGTCTGAAGAAATGGATCAACCAACAATATATGCCACACTTGTGAAACAGCCGTGATTCACCTAAGTACACAGAGCTCCCCTGTAAATTGCTTATGCTAACTCGCACGTAGGCCTGCCAGACTGCTTACGCCACCCTGCACGGTAGGGCGCACCTTACCCCAAGTCCTCTGGAACCTCAGAATATCAGTCTGCTGGGGTCCTTGCGGATGGATTACTGTGTATATTTTAACTATTCTGGTAAAAAGCAGTCCTGAGTCCAGAACATTAATTCATCGCTGCCCGCCTATCAGAACAACACTATGTGGTGTAATCACACAAGTAAAAATGCATCGGTATCAACTAACGCCCCAATAGCCTTACCGTCTGAGGTATCTCTTATCTGCGGTGATAGAGCGTGGGGTGCTATTCCCTCCCACTTGTGTGGGGGGCCTTGTAGTCTGGGACGCTTGACGCTCCTGACGCCAAACACCCATGATATCAATTCATACAAGGGTACATCACTGCCACAGGGCAAAAAGATCGGTGCATGCATTTAGGGACCAGCGTAGTGACGAGGTAACATTTTGGAACCCTGGTGAAATAATCGCTGCATCCTTTTTCGTGCCAGGGGTTGCTGCTGTGGCCGCTCATAATCACCTTGCTAAGCTTGGATGCTGGCTTGCTAAACAAAATAACACAACGTCGCTCGCTCTCTCCGGCCTATCAATGGACGCGGACTCGGTCTGACATGCCACTCTGCGAAACGGGGCGGCTATTGACTTTCTGCTTTTAGCTCAAGGACACGGGTGTGAGGATTTCAACGGCCTGTGCTGCATGAACCTATCTGATCTCTCAAAGTCAATCCACAAAAGCATCTAAGGGCTGCAACAGCTAACAAAAAGGCTCAAAATGACAGACGGGTGGAACCCCTTTGAAGGACTCTTCCCTGATCTGGGCCCTTGGCTAAAAAGACGGTTGGTTGTTGCCACAATGCTATTCTTACTCTTTTTCAGGGTTATGCTTTGTGTTCCATGCTTGTTACGGTTAATGCAATCCATTGTTAACCGTGCTCTGAAGCAAGTATTGCCAGTGCAAATGCAAAACAAAAAAGAGGGAGATGTGGGCGAAGACGTCAAGATGATGGTTTTAATATTTTTGGGAATCTTGGGGAATTTAGGATTAGCTGTGTGGATTAAGGGAATATTGCAGATAAGGTTGATATGTTTGATAATCTTTGTTTGCCTTTTAATTTGTATCCCATGCTTGTTAAAAACAATTCAATGTTTAATAGACCATGCCTTGAAGCAAACCTTCTTTATAAATAAAGAAAAGAGGGTTTCAGGAGCAGATTCCAATGTGCCAGTGGATCAAGAATGACCTTGAGAAAAGAACACTGTTATGCTTGTAAGAATCAAACCATGGAAGTAAACGCGACAAACTAAATAACCATTTCTTTAGCCATGTTAATGCAAGTTGCAACACTTCGAATCAATGTACTAACTGTATTTTGTTTATTGTTAATGTGTATTGTTAGTGTTAGCATTGATTCTTATTATGTGTTCAATAATTGATTGATTGCTCATTTAACTGAGTTATGGCTGGTCATTTAAAAATAGCTATAGCAATACAGTAATTAAATAAAGAAGGGGGAGATGTGGGGCCTGCTTCGAGGACAGTAGTACAGGACGCCTCGTTAGTAGATAACCAACCTCAAGGACGGCAGCACAGGTGTTCTACCAACAAACAAGGAGCAAAAGCAACTGTACGGCTGCTGCGTGACCAAGAAGCTGATCGGATAGTCTCAGTGTAAGCCTTTAGACTATTGGCTTATTTAGTAACTGTGCTTCGCATGCTCGTAGGCAAATAAGGTACTGTATCCAGGACAGCACGATATATAAGTTTTGTCTCATGCTCAATAAAGTGTCTTTGGTGCATTACACTGGAGTCCATTCCTTCATAAGTTGCAACATTCACTGTGGCTTATCCCCATGGAAACAGAGGTCATAGGTCATCCAAGCCTAAAAGTCCTTTCAGAATTAAAGGACTGTAATCAGCAACATGTTGAGAAATAAGTGGCTGCAGCAAATGTTAACTGAAATCTGAAGTGCACCACTTCAGGAACTTAATTTTATCCCTATTGTGATTATAGAAGTTGGACACTAAGTATGCCAAAACTCTCTGAAAACTGAATAAGCTAGCAAAATCAAAGCTGAGGATATGGTCTTTATCTGTGCTACTTTCTTTCTGCTAATGGACTGACAAATTTCATGTAACTTATATATACAAATACAGCAAAATCAATAGTTAAGAGGAGAAAGAATTGATAAGTTCTGCTCTTCTTGTGTATCACAATCAACCTATATAATTGCCTGACTTTAGTTTGAAAATACAGCATATAGGCAGAAATTAATGACTTTCATATATGCAATGCAAAATACAGTAGGCAAGGATTATAGATGCTATGTTTATTACTGAACCGCTATTGCTGACCAAGATCTGCACGTTGTTTTTAATCTTCCTAAAGTACATTCTGCCATTATCCTGCAAATACATACATTGAAACTGTGGCATACATTAGGAAAATTTCAGTAAGCCATGGACACAGCAGAGATCAGGCCACCCAGCAGCACCCTAGGAATGGAACATCATTAGTGTCAATGTAAATGGTCTTCAGATTAATGGCACTAGGTTTTTTAAAGTACTGCCTTCCAGCGCTTCATCTGTGCCCGCCCCACTCACTGAATATCTCAGGCATGTTTTGTTAGGCACACTGACCACCACACTGTATCTACATGGCATTTTGACATTATCTGCAACGTGACACAGATATCTGGAAGATTTTCTGCTGGGCAACAAGGGATTAGGATAACTATCAGACAGGAGGAGTAGCTATTTCACAGGTTCCTTCCTACAGCCACAATACATCCTAAGGAGCACCTGGCACTAGAGGTACACGGCATTTTTGATTCTGAACAAGCAAAGCTTTGCAGTCATTCCTTCATTCTCACCAAGTAAGATCCAGTTTCTGCATGTCCAGGCCTTATCCTTTGAGGCAGCTCCCTTCATTCCTAAGGAGAATGGCTGTTGTTCCACATCTCTATTGTAAATCTATTTATTTGTGCATTGTCCAGACTGTAACACAGCAACCCGTGTACAAGAATATTGTCATACAGAGTATTGAAAGTTGTATTAAAAGATTTGTGTTGCTCTCTACTTACATCATTAATTTTAAAAACGATATACAAATGATGATGTTTTCCAGGATAAAGTTATAAGATAAACCACCAGAGATCAGCAGCCTTTGCCTGCCTTATGGGTTTGAACTTTCCTGCTTTCTATTTTTTTTGTTTGTTTTGTTTTTGCTTTATATTTCCATGAGCTACCTTAAAATTTGGTGGAGGCTAGGATCATAGAATCATAGAATCATAGAATGCTTAAGGTTGGAAGGGACCTCTAGAGGTCATCTAGTCCAACCCCCCTGCACACGCGGGGTCACCTAGAGCACGTGGCACAGGACTGCATCCAGGTGGGTTTGGAAGATCTCCAGAGAAGGAGACTCCACAACCTCTCTGGGCAGCCTGTTCCAGTGCTCTGTCACCCTCACTGTTAAGAAATTTTTCCTTAACTTCCTGTGGAACTTTTGGTGCTTCAGTTTGTGGCCATTACCTCTAGTTCTGTCGGTGGCCACCACTGAAAAGAGGCCAGCACCATCCTCCTCACTCCCTCCCTTGAGGTACTTATAGACACTGATCGGATCCCCTCTCAGCCTTCTCTTCTCCAGGCTGAACAGACCCAGCTCCCTCAGCCTCTCCTCATAGGGCAGATGTTCCAGGCCCCTGATCATGCTCGTAGCCCTGCGCTGGACTCTCTCCAGCAGCTCCACATCCCTCTTGTACTGTGGGGCCCAGAACTGGACACAATACTCCAGATGCAGCCTCACCAGGGCTGAGTAGAGGGGCAGGATCACCTCCCTCGACCTGCTGGAGACCCTCTTCTTAATGCACCCCAGGATCCCATTGGCCTTCTTGGCCACGAGAGCACACTGCTGCCTCATGGTCAACTTGTCGTCCACCATGACACCCAGGTCCCTCTCTGCAGAGCTGCTCTCCAGAAGGTCAGTCCCCAGCCTGTCCTGGTGTCTGGGGTTATTCCTCCCCAGGTGCAGGACCTTGCACTTGGCCTTGTTGAATTGCATGAGGTTTTTCACCGCCCAGTTGTCCAGTCTGTCCAGGTCCCTCTGGATGGCAGCGCAGCCCTCTGGGGTATCAGCTACTCCTCCCAGTTTGGTATCATCAGCAAACTTGCTGAGGGAGCACTCTGTGCCTTCATCCAGGTCATTGATGAATAAATTGAACAGGACTGGACCAAGGACTGACCCCTGGGGGACCCCGCTAGCTACAGGCCTCCAACTAGACTCGGCACCGCTGATCACCACCCTCTGAGCTCTGCCATCCAGCCAATTCCTAATCCACCTCACTGTGCACTCATCTATCCCACACTTCCGGAGCTTGCCCAGGAGGATGTTGTGAGGGACGGTGTCAAAAGCCTTGGTGAAGTCGAGATAGACGACATCCACTGCTCTCCCCTCGTCTATCCAGCCGGTCATTTCATCATAGAAGGCTATCAGGTGAGTCAAGCAAGATTTCCCCTTGGTGAATCCATGCTGACTACTCTTGAGCACCTTCTTGTCCTCCATGTGCCCGGAGACAACGGCCAGTATGAGCCGTTCCATCACTTTTCCGGGGATGGAGGTTGTTGCACCTTGCGAAAGAACGGACTCAGTCTGGGATGCAGAGTGAGACAACTTTATTCTCAAATCAACTTCTTTTATACTCTCTTAACACACGTGTTGCTAAAATTACAATCAATCAGCATCCTGCCAGCTGTGCAGTTGTGTTTATCTTCTTTTCCTTGCTTTGTTCCTCATCTGCTGACAAGACATTCCACATGCGATTGTAGTCCTCCTCCTTTTCCTGCTTTGCTCCTTGCTGATAAGACATTCGTCCTTGCAGTCAACCATCCACTACCAAGGCATTCAGCACTACCGTCTCCAAGGCGGGCCTCCACATCTCCCCCTTCTTTATTTGTTTGTTGTATTGCCATAGCTGTTTTTAGCTGAACAGCCATAACTTGGTTAAAGGATCAATCAATCATTGAACACATAATAAGAAACAAGGCAGATACACTAACAATAAGCAAAATACAGTTAGTACAAAATACAGGTAGTACAAATGAACAAAATACAGTTAATACAATAATTAGAAACTTTGCGTTAATATGGCTAAGCAAAAGATTGTTTAGCTTGCTGTATTTACTCCCATGGTTTGATTCCAACAAGCATAACAGTGTCCTTTTCCCAAGGTCTCTCCACCAACACTCTCGAGTCTGTCCTTGAGATCCCCAGATCTCCCCCTTCTTTATTTATGAAGAATGCTTGTTTCAAGGCACGGTCTATTAAACACTGAATTGTTTTTAACAAACATGGGATACAAATTAAAAGGCAAGCAAAGATTATCAAGCACATCAAACCTATTTGCAATGTTCCCTTAATCCACGCAGCTAATCCTAAATTCCCCAAAAGATTCCCAAAAGTTTTTGAAGACCATTTAAAGTCTTTATGTCTGTCTTTAGAGTCAATAATTGTGGTCAAATTTGGTGATCAGAAATTCTCCATCCTAAATATCGCCAAGGCGGAGTTTCCTGTACTTTATCTTCTGCAATTTTTAATCCTGCAGCCGATGCTGCTCGCGTAATCTGACGCAGAGCCTCTTGTGCCATTTCCTTTTGCTCTGCAGCAATCAATATGTCATCCATATAGTGATAGATGAGGACGTTGTCGAAATACTTCCATACTGGACTTAAGACTGCTGCCACAAATTGTTGACATAATGTAGGACTATTTTTCATGCCTTGTGGCAAAACTTTCCAATGATATCTGTTATGAGGTTCCATAGCATTGATGGAAGGTACAGAAAATGCAAACCGAGGTGCATCCTGTGGTGCAAGTGGAATGGTAAAGAAACAGTCTTTCAAATCAATTACGATCAAAGTCCATGTTTGAGGTAACATCGCTGGAGAAGGGAGTCCAGGTTGTAAGGTTCCCATATCTTCAATGACCTCATTGATTTTTCTAAGGTCATGTAACAATCTTCAGGAATTATTTTTCTTTTGCATTACAAAAACTGGTGTATTCCAGGGGCTTGTAGTAGGAACTATATGTCCAGCTTGCAATTGTTCCTCTACTAACTTGTGTAACTGCAGCAGTTTATTTCGTGGAAGGGGCCACTGATCCACCCATACCGGCTTGTCTGTTTTCCAGATCAAGGGTTGGACCTGCTGCTGGATAGTAGCCCCTAAGAAAAATCCGTACTTAACTGCATGCCCCATTGACTCAAACAGTCTCTCCCCCACAGGGTAACGGATCCAGGCAATATAAATGGTCTAATGGTTGCGGTTCTCCCTTCCGGACCAATAATATTTATCAGGCTTTTGCTTTGCATTGGGATACTCTGCCCACCAATTCCCGAAAGCGATGTATGCGCATTCACTAGGGGTAAACTGTTTGGCCATTGCGAGGCAGCGATGACTGTAACGTCCGCTCCGCTATCTAAAATTCCTTGTACATTAAACTTTATCACTCCTGATTGTAGCGTACAGGATATCTGTGGGCGGTTCATAGTTATCTGTTGAGTCCAGAAAATCTCTGGTTGTCCCATGGACCCAAAAGAGCCTATGCCGCGTTTAGTTTTTGCAGCATTTGATGTCTGTGGCAAAAAGTATACTAATTGTGCTATTCAGCTCCCCGCTGGCACAGTACAGGGTGGTATCGGAGTCCATACCATTATCTTTATTTCTCCTTTGAAATCTGCATTGATAACTGCAGGTAACACAAACAGCCCTTGTCTCGTTGTTGAAGATCGCCCAATCAATAGTGCTGCCATTCCTCGCCCCAGGGGGCCGTGGACACCAGTTGGAATTAGCACAACTGATGTATCAGTAATTAGCACTTCTATTGTGGTGGCCAGGTCCACCCCGGCGCTGCCGCCTGTGCTGGCGCACAAGCAGCGGCTGCTTCCCGGTGAGGCCACTCTGAAGGGTGATTTGTTGTCATGGCGCGACCCCTTGCTGCGCTGCGCTTGAAGTTTCCCAAAAGGGCTAATGGTTGACCTTCCTTATCAAATTTTGATCGACACTGATTAGCATAGTGTCGTCCTTTGTGACAGCGCGGACATATTCCAGGCGCTCCTCTGTTTGCTTGCGTTTTTGGACAGTATTTACGGATATGACCAAATTGGCCACAAGCAAAGCATGGATTTTTCATAGACATTGTTGCAAATGCCTCAGCCATCAGAGAGCGTTCATACAGTTTAGAGCCGACATTAATGCACGCCTTCAGCATGTCATCAATAGTAGGATCCTTTGGGGGCCGCAAAACTCTCTGGCAATCAGGGTTAGCATTCTCAATTGCTAGTTGTTTAAAAATGTAGCTTCGTGCTTGTTCATTATCAATTTGTTTCTCCAGAGCCTCATTAAGCCGATCCAAAAACTTCATGTAAGGCTCATTTGCATCTTGTCTTATGCTAACAAAAGGCTGTCCTTGTTTACCAGCCTCTGGGACAGCCTTAAGGGCGCGGAGAGCAAGTGCCTTAACTTGTTGCAGGCCCTCAGGGGGAATTCCTGCTTGTGCTGTTGTGGCACTGTGGTCACCCTCTCCCATTAGCACGTCTACAGTAACAGCCCGTAATGGACCTTTTTTCGACAGCCGCTGGTTTTCCTCCCCCTGTGCTTGAGCAAGCTGTCTCATTTTTGACTCCCACATCGTATATTGCATATCAGTCATAATCAGGCGAAACAAAGTTTTAAAATCGTGAGGAGTAAAAACCAAAGTATCACAAAGAGATTGTATAAGGTGGGTGGTATATGGTGCGCCAAGGCCATGATCTGTCACCGTGCGCCGCATGTCCTTAATAAGATAGTATGACAATCCTTCCCAGCGCGGATTCTGTCTGGCGCATAGATAACGGGGAAGGCTTTCAGCATGCCCACATCCCCTGCCTGTTTTGCTCCTTGTTTTACTGAGGCCCATTTATCATGCAGCTGCAGGGAGTATAGGTCTGGCTCCTTCTCAGGGTTAATAGGACCCGGGTCAAAAGGATCATCGTCCTGGTCATCAGGTGGCTGTACCGTGAAGGCTTTTGCAGCACATTTTGTTTCCTGATTCTCATCAGGACATGATTGAGGTAATGGAGGCGCAGAGGGGATGGCAGGAGCCCTGACTCCGTCATTTGTGTTCAACTGCGACCCACTGTGAGATTTCAGTGTTTCGAATACAACTCGCCATTGTGGCAACAGGCCAGCAGCAGCCTTATCACCGCGAGTGGCACAGTCCCATAATCGGACCCCAATTTGGTCCCACTTCTCCATATCAAATACGTTCTTACTGTTCACGGAGGGATCGTTTTTAGAAGCCCATGGAAGAACATTTTGTAGATCTTCCTCATCTAATTTCTTGCCCTGTTGTTTTAAGATCTTAGAAAAGACTTCTAAAACATCTTTTTGTTCCTTCGTTAAGTGTAACCCCACAGTCCCCAGCTGCTTACCTCTTTCCTTTCAAGAGGTGTTGGTGTGCGCACAAAGGACGCTTCCTTTCAGCGTGATCCTTACACTTCCTTTCAGCGTGAATCCCGGGAGTTCAGCTGGGCGGTGCAACCGGAGAGACAGCTAGTCTTCGAGCCCCACGTTGGGCGCCATTTGTTGCACCTTGCGAAAGAACGGACTCAGTCTGGGATGCAGAGTGAGACAACTTTATTCTCAAATCAACTTCTTTTATACTCTCTTAACACACGTGTTGCTAAAATTACAATCAATCAGCATCCTGCCAGCCGTGCAGTTGTGTTTATCTTCTTTTCCTTGCTTTGTTCCTCATCTGCTGACAAGACATTCCACATGCGGTTGTAGTCCTCCTCCTTTTCCTGCTTTGCTCCTTGCTGATAAGACATTCGTCCTTGCGGTCAACCATCCACTACCAAAGCATTCAGCACTACCGTCTCCAAGGCGGTTCATTTTCGTGAACCTTCAAATCTTTTAATCTGCAGAGACGTGCAGATTACCAGCAGCAGTCTCACCAATAACATACAGAGGTAGAAGTCACTGCCCTTCTTCCTGATGCTACGGTATCATCCTAGGAGTCCATATGAAGGTCCACTATATGTCCTAAATTCCCCAAATAGAGACCTCATAGCATGCAGAAATCTCATTCCTTGTCTCCAGATCCAATGTCATTGGGATAGGGTGCATGAAGCCACACTTGGTTTAAGAAGAACAACTTTACCAAATGATGCAGGTCACTATTTTTGCTATTTACTCTCCCACTCACTTTAAATAATTCCATAATGTCAAGTTTAGAGTATTTATAATCACCTTCCAGATTACTGATAAAAACGTTAAAAAGAAACAGAATCCTTTTGATGATGAATTTCCAACAAATTTTTGAGATTCATCAGTCAATTCCTAATATTCTTTGATGTTTGCTCTCTTGACCTTAAAGAAGAGTAAAATTTTTAAACAGGATTCTATGCAATAATGAATTAGGCTTTTATGAAAGCTTAAAGTTATTACAACTGTACCCTTATTTATATTAATTTAACTTGCAGTTAAATCATGCTTCATTAGATTTTTTTCATTAAACTAAATAAAATATTCAAATTCTAATCCTGTCAGCCAAATGCTGTGGCAGTTTTCATGTTATTTAGCCTCAGACTAGTAGACACCAACTGTCTTATATAGTTATCGAGATTATTATTGTGTTCTCCTGAAACCCTGGTAACACCTTCACTTACAGTCTTCAGTAGTGACTCCAGTATTCAAGCTCAGCCAGATTTTTGGGACATGTAGGTGTAAGTTTCCAGAAATGCTAATACTTATGTATATATCAACATAGTCAGAAATCCTGTATAGTCATTCTATGGATAGTACTTGATTGATAGATCACTTGCTGAGTATGGAGGACAGCAGCTTATTTAAAGCAGAAACTGTGTCTATCCTTTATGGGTGTGCCTTACATACAACATATAAAAATGATAATCATTGACCACTCAACTCTCCAAAGTTGGCATGGAGGATGAAAATATAATTAGTAGTCAAATCAACGGATGCTGTTTTTTAATAACAAATTAGCGTGTTTTTATTGTTTGCTTTTAATACTCTAGAAAATCACCTGAAAAAAGGCATTGCGCGTGTGTACATACACGCACTGATTCCACTTTATAACTTCTGGCACTGGAATCATGACTTCAGTATTCTATTAACATTAAAGTCCTTCAGTTTATGAAATTATAATCATGAAAAAAAATGACTGTCTTAAAGACCCCAGTTGGGATACAATTATGATTAGAAATCACAACAGCCAAGTAATTGAAATGCATGGCTGGGAAGGCCTAGTTATGGTCATATTAAAATGCTTCCACTAAACATTCACTGCTCTGATTAATATTTTGTATCACTAAAATTACAGTTATTCTTTCTGCAAATACGGTATGTTTATATTGTGTATATGTATTTTATTCAGCACTGTACTGAAGGATGCTAACCTATAATAGGTATGTAATATCATTGGTTTTGTGAAACTATTGATAAAAACCACTACTTGTTACAATGCCTTTGATATGCATGGAGAAAGATAAGACTGCTTAGCTCATTTTTTCCCTGTTTTTTGCTGTGTATTCTTTTTATTTATTAATGTAAATTAATCATTTATTTGTTAATACCACAGCACAAGGACTAGTGCTATATTTTTATAAAAGAAAAATATGGGGATACTGATTACAACTTCCATATTTTAGGCATGAGAATACATTGCTCACACATCTAAGCTTTTCAGGCATGTTTCCTTGATTTTACCAGCTTCTCTACTGAATTACAATAAGCCATGCACAGAGTCATTCCAAAATATCTCAAGAAAGCATCTCAAGAAGTCTAGTGATTGCGGATCCTTCAGCCTTCTATGCATAAGTCATATCTTAAAATATGGCTTCATCTTCACACCCACCTGCTACTGCACTCCCCACTCACAATCACAGAGCACCTCCATGATGCTTACAACAACTGTTTAAATGAAATATTTTTAGAAAACATAATGTATTTCCCCCCAAATTGCAATTCTATCTTGCAGGTGCAAAGAAAAAGCATTAAGGCCATGTTCTCCACATCTGTAACATGATAGTCAGGGACGTCAAGAGCACTCAAGTTTTAGAGCATCTCAAACACTAGAAGATCCATTTCCCAGGATAACATTTACTGCAAAAATGTAAAAAAAAAATACACTAAAAGCAAATTGTGTACCACTGTTTCCTTAAATGTGTTCAATATTAGCATCTGCACTGACAGTAAGTAAGGCCAAGTGCAGGGTCCTGCACCTGGGGAGGAATAACCCCAGACACCAGTACAAGTTGGGGACTGACCTTCTGGAGAGCAGCTCTGCAGAGAGGGACCTGGGCGTCATGGTGGATGACAAGTTGACCATGAGGCAGCAGTGTGCCCTCGTGGCCAAGAAGGCCAATGGGATCCTGGGGTGCATTAAGAAGAGTGTCTCCAGCAGGTTGAGAGAGGGGATCCTGCCCCTCTACTCAGCCCTGGTGAGGCCGCATCTGGAGTATTGTGTCCAGTTCTGGGCCCCACAGTACAAGAGGGATGTGGAGCTGCTGGAGAGAGTCCAGCGCAGGGCCACAAGGATGATCAGGGGCCTGGAACATCTGCCCTATGAGGAGAGGCTGAGGGAGCTGGGCCTGTTCAGCCTGGAGAAGAGAAGGCTGAGAGGGGATCTGATCAGTGTCTATAAGTACCTCAAGGGAGGCAGTGAAGAGGATGGTGCTGGCCTCTTTTCACTGGTGGCCACTGATGGAACTAGAGGAAACAGCTGGAAACTAAAGCATCAAAAGTTCCCCAGGAACTTGAGGAAAAATTTCTTGACAGTGAGGGTGACAGAGCACTGGACCAGGCTGCCCAGAGAGGTTGTGGAGTCTCCTTCTCTGGAGATCTTCAAAACCCGCTTGGATGCAGTCCTGTGCCACGTGCTCTAGGTGACCCTGCGTGTGCAGGGGGGTTGGACTAGATGACCTCTAGAGGTCCCTTCCAACCTTAAGCATTCTATGATTCTATGTGCATGGGACAGCTGTACAAAGGAGCATGTATTTGACAAGTTGCTGCTAAGTTGCTCACATGATCATACATGCATAGATACTGTAGTTGTGGTTCTTTCTCTTACCCTTAGTATAATTATTCTATTGTCTTGTAACAGCTGCTAAATGATTTCTAGTTGCTCTACAATTTTTTCCCATATCTAATTAAGAAACATACATCTCAATAGCATGTTACTGTCTCTTAAAGAGAGGAGAAGAATCAGAAGGGCTTGAATTGAGTGTTTTTATTACTTCCTGAAATATTGGATTCTGCTTTTTATTTTAGTGAACGCTGCAGTAATAGCAATTAATGAAGCTATTGAGAAGGGAAGAGCAGAACAAACCATTACAACTCTGATGAACTCAAATGCACTGTTGCTAAATGTGTATGAGGAAGTTGCACAGGAATATCAGAATGAACTCTTTCTCACTAAAAGGAGGAGAGAGTCAAATGCAAGGCTTAAGGTAGTATTTTATTAGTACTCACAGTATATGTGCTCATTCATGTTTTTCACACTATTTTTACATAGATATTTACAGGGAGCAGAAATGCTTTAAATATTGCTTAGTGAACTACCACAAAGTACAAATTTTGGTTCATGTCAACAAATATTAATTTACAAGTAAATGGGTAAATATTTCAGTTGACTTGGTTTTAATGGCTACACTAATTACTGTTACAGCTGCAAGCTTTTTATTTACTAGCAAATATTTTTTTTTTAGAATGGCACAATCTCAGAAGAGGAAAGAGATGTCTATGAAGAGCTGCTGACACAAGTGGAGGCTCAAGGCAATATTAATAAGATCAACAGTAAGCCATTCTGGATCCTTATGAAAGTGTGGTTGTACAATCTTTTCCCAAATTTTCCAAGCTTAGGTTGACTTGAATTTCACAGGAATAAGTCAAATTTCTGTGGAAACCTATAACATGTACCAAAGTAGCTAATGTATGTTTATAATTGTGTGTGTGTGTGTATAGTTTTGTTTTTGTTTTTCTCCTCGTTGCTCTTTTGCTAGTCTTTTGGGGACTGCTGTCTTTTTGCGCTGAAAGGACTCCTCAGTTCAGGATCAAATCTTTTCCTGCTTTGTTTCCTTATGTTCATGTTGTGTGCAGAAATCTGTAAATTTTGACCCCCTCTTCTATTTAGAACCAAAAATAATTCATAATGATACATTCATTAGCACTATCTGTGGGTAAACTGCTCCCGTGTGAGCTCATACTGAACTAGAAACTCCTTTAGTAGAATTAGTCTTGAAATGTAATCCTCTGCTGGATAAAACCCTCTAGTTAACCTTTACAAAAAGTGAGATGCTGACAGCAATGGATTATATATTGCAAAGCTTACTTGCTGTTTGTAAGCATTATTTTCTTTTCAGTTCACATAGCTTTAGTCCAAGCAAATTAGGCTATTGACTGGCAAGATGAAGTGGTGCTGATGGCAGGTTTGAACAGTCCTGCTCTGAGCCTACTTGAAGTTCTGCTGCAAAATTCCTCATGGTACCTACTGCAATTGTGTATTTCTAAAGAACAGAAACTGCAGGTAATTGAATGGTACTACCTTGGCATGTCAGTCTTTTTTCCTCCCCTGATTTAATCAAGATAGTAATTACCTTGCTCTGTATTCAGCATCACTTATGGAACAATTTTCTAATGAATTAAAAATGGCCGATTTACTAATCAATGCCAAGCTAGATGCATTTGCAGTAAAAAGCATGATGCACTCAAAAGTTAAGGTTGAAAAAGAAAACTTGTTTTTTAAACTTGAGTACAACTAAAGTTATTGAAGCAGTAACACTGGAGGAAGAGTATTGGAAAAACTGAATTTTTAGTAGAAAATTCATTTCAAATAATGCCAAAATAAAAAAAAATGTGGGGAAAAATAATGCTGTGTTTAAATGTGCCTTTGTATTTGGTATTTGGCCAACACTGCTGTGTTCCCCCAAAGGGTATTATTCTTCCCTAATACACTTGAAAGCATAATTGAATTTTTCTGATCTGTTAAATAGCAGGGTTTCCAAATATGCTCAACAAAAGTGAAATACAGAAAGAAGTTAGTGTTGCCAATGTGGAAGCTGAGGCTCACAAGCTTAGTAACTGTCTTAAATTGGGATGGTAAAAATGAATATTAATTTGTTAATTAAGCCGATTAATTGAATCTGCAATTCCTTGCATGTAAACAGAGTTTCTGAAACTATGAATTGCATTTTTTTTTGTTAGTGTCACAATTGCCAAGTCAGAGAACAGTATCTGCTGTGTTGGATATTATTTTATCTGAGGTAGCTAACACTTTTTTCTTTGAATTATTTCAGCTACTGAAACACATTGGCTAAAACTGAGCACAATGCATAGCTTGAACAAATACTTATCTGTGCAGTGCTAAGCCCCACTTGGGAGTGACCACAAAAATATTTTGCATTCACATAGAGGAAAATTATTCCCACTTCTAGATACATATCTCTAATCTGTTCTTAGCCTGATAAAGTCACAGTACAAATGCCAAAATACTAAAGGTAGCATTCAAAAATATGGTTAAGGGGATCTAAATTTGCAGTGTGTGTATTGGCAGTTGCTTCTTTTGACTGGAAGCTTCTTTGCTAGGCCATTCAGTTTTGGTTAAATTGCTGTCATTTCATGCTACATCTAGCATGGCTAGTGGCTATTGTCTCTGGCATTCAGTGCTTTGGATCCAGGCTGATTGCTTTTGTAATAGGTCTTAATGGTAGTACTGTGAGACAAGCTTAAGCCAGAAGATAAGCTTGACGATGTAGCAAATGTTAGCCTAGGATAGGCATGGTGTGCAGGACTTTCCTGTGAAAGAATGTCTCCTTAGTAAAGGAAATGGGAAAGAAAACGGTCACATAAGTAATTTGGAAAGGGATTTACTAATTTCTTATGATTAGTTAAAAAGGAACAATAGCATTTGTTGTTGGAGGGTGAGGAATTGAAATATCTTGGTTTGCAAGTTGCATGTCTTAAGTTGGAAGTTAATGGCTTAGCTACTGACTCCACAGTCTAATTCTATCTTCTTTCCTCTTTTCTCTAAGAAAGCATGCATGCAGTAGCTCCAAGACCCTTTTACTTTCTCTAACCTCAAGAATAGCAAAAAGAGCTGTCAAGAACAACATATGACCGTGCTTCAGAACAACTGTAAGAGCTTATTTAGGTGGACCTGATTACTTAGGCTTTCAAAGTTTGCATGTTGTATAATATGATCTGAGTGCTGCTGCATATGCAAAATGTGGATGGTGGTGGCTGTACAAGCAGTCTTGTACAGGCTTCAGCATTTAGTGATGGCTAAAAACATGCTCTAGATAAAAGTAAAGCTATAAGATAAGGTGGAGGAGATAAGAATTATTTTGCTGATGGAAATGACACAATTGTCATTATTCTGTCATATGTGCTCTAACCTTCAAGACTCTTCCCCTTTCTACAAGACTGAAGTAGCATCTTAATGCAACTTGTTCCTGGGTGTACCCTGGGCAGGGCTTCTCCAGTATTAGCTCTTCCAGCAGCACAATTACAGAGGCTGTGACTAAGCTAAGGGGTGTTGTAAGGTTTCTGTCCAGGTGCAAAGCTTTCAGCATTTTCTGCTGGGGTTCAAAGGTCTGCTGAAGTCAGTCCAGCAGAGAGCAAAACAGACAAACTGTTTGCACTGGGAAGGCAACATTTGTACTTAATGGTGGTCTGCTTAATACAAAGTCTGAGCTGTGGAGAACAGGATGATTTCTAGATGGCTGTGCTTGAGGACTGAAGTTTCAGGCAGATAAAGGGTTAGGCAATGGCGCACAAATTAAAAGTTGTAGCAGGTGTTTTCCTCAGTTTAGCTATAGACTAGCTAATTCCAGACTAAATTTCAACCCTTCTGATCCTTGGCTGATTTTTATAAGGCCTCCCAAAATCCTGACAGTAGAAATGTCATTGATGTTGCAGGATAGACTTGTTCTAGATCCTAACTTGCTGAGTTAGGTCCTCCTCAAGGTAGAGGAGGAGAGGGAGGAATGAACATAGATAGGAGGGGAGTATTTGAGGTGAGGTGACACTGGGTCACTTAAGCTGACATGCCAAGTGTTACTGTCATAAACAAACACAAGAGGAGCATTTTATCTTTTTAGTGGGAGAGATGTCGTTGTTAGATACAATATAGACACAAGGTTGTCTATAATACCTAAAAATCAAGAAACCTTAAAGTCCTCTAGTTTTTATGTACTTCATGCTTCTGAAGAGACATTATTTTTGCAACATTGGGCAGATCGTGTCTCGAAGAACCTTATTTGTGTACCTTTACTTTTGCCAATGACAGCAAATGATGTTTTTGGATAATGGAATTATCCTCTACATTATATAATTTTCACATGCCATTTGCTCTTTTAATGGGCTTTTCTTTCCCTGCTGTTCTCTAGAACTTATAGCAGTTGACAATATCATTCTGCAATTTGTAACTGATCCTAGTAAAACACTGGTTGCACTGATGAAACCAGAGGCCCTGTTGCCTGTTGTTCACTCATTTGCTGCTGCTGTCTATCAAGCTGAGCTGTTCAACCTTCAACAACAGAATGTTGGGGTAAGAGTGAAAAAGCTTGTGACCTGCTCTCTGATGTTGCATAGTCAAGCCATGACAGAGCACAAACATAGCACGTTGTCATGTAAAATATCTTAACTCTTGCCATGGTTATGTATCGCATGACTATTTTGGTTGGAATAAGCAGTATTGAATTATAGCACTTGTTTCTTGACACACTTCACTCTGCTGAGCTCTTGTATTGCAATAAATTGGCAGACCTTTTTTGGACTGTTGCATGCTCTTATTCTGAGGACTAGCTCTGTTTTATGTGTTGTATAGAAAATAGTATCCTGATAAAAGGAGAAGGTTAGAATGTATGGGACCAGGGCAAAAAAAAGCTGATAAGAACTATGTGTAGCAAACTGAGTAAGCTCTCTACCCACAGTGGTGTGTTAATGTGACACTACTATGATTAGGAAGTTGGCTTCACACTTGACATTTCTTAAATCAAGTCTTATCTCCTTGGTGGTACCTGGATTGTGTAACTCAAATGTGTTACACTGCTTGTTTAGCTTCCTGACTGAGGCACATTATTGTCCTACAGAATTACCTGGCACATGATGAACTCTCTATTGCTGTGGAAATGTTATCAGCCGTTGTGTTGTTAAACTAGGCCTCGGAAAATAAGGACATCCTAACAGTAAAGAGTCACTTCAGAAATCCATGTATTGGCTTCAATCTTCTGGAAGAAGAAAACTTTCAATGGTAAAAGTTATCTTGTTTTCTCTGGATGAGATTTGGCAACTTGTGCAAAAGGATAAGTAGACATTTTACTAGGAAGGCTGTCCTCTGTGGTTGTCAAGTTAAAAGGATAAACATCTGTCTAATGGTAATTAGAAAATTCTCCAATTGTCAAACTAGTATCTGTAAATACAAGCAATCACATGGCCTCAGATCTTTGAGGGCAGAGGAATATGTGAGGTGGAAGAGAGGTTTTTGGGAAGTAAACATTAAGATCTGACAATTTTTGCAGGCACTAATATGTGAATTGTAGCTGGGAACTGTTAATCAGTAACCTGTGATACTGAAAGATCTTTGGAATGACATAATGTGCTTAGTGCCTGGAGGTCCAGCAGGGCCCCTTAAAGCAAGGTCAACCTTGTATGCTGCAAAAGTCTGAAGAAATGCTGCATAATCCTGCCTGCTAACTAGCTGGGCACGATGCTGCGGCATACGTGCATATTCACCACTAAACTGAAGCCTTTGCTGTGAGGCCAACAGCCACCCACTGTCCCAGCCATGTATCTGACTTGTCGCAGCCAGCTGCTACCTGGGTGCTCTGCTTTTCTCCTATGCTGCCCCTCTGCAAACAGAGCCATGTAAGGCACATGTGGGAGCGCATGGGCATGTGGACCAGGCTGCCCCCTATCACAGCTGGTGTAGCCATGTGCAGTGCTGGAAAGCATCATGGGGCAACCCCTAGAACAGCAGTCTGGATGCTGAAGCTCTCCTAGGCTGCTGAGGGATGTTAATCTAGGAAGGCCACCTGTAATATGTCTCAGAGCTCAAGGGAGAGCAGTAATGATAGGAATAGGTCAGTATTTTGGACAGAGGGAGACTTCCTTCCAACAGGCAAAAAGTGTCTGTGCTGACCTGGAAGAGGGGGCAGGAGAACAGGTACAGCAGAGCCTTTGCCTCTGCTGATGTGAGGTTGGGACCTGAGGTTGGGCAGGAGATTAATTTTTATGTGAAATTTGCTGAGAAAAACGATATTCCCTAAATAATAGACAATACATCTGACTGACTTTATATGACTTCCTGTATATGAAATACATTTATGTATTTTATATCTTCTTGTAGTTATGCTGATACACTATTTTCTATTAAGTCAGAGGCTTCATCTCAAGGCCAAGATTATTTAAGCTGGAATGATATCCAGAACTGCATTGACATGGTTAATATGCAAATTCAAGAAGATAATGAAAGTAATTAACGTTCTCTACCTTGCAGGCAGAGATGATAGTCTGGTCCATGGTGCATTAATTTCTGTGCTGAATGGTCTTATACAGATCAAGAAAAAAAAAAGAAATAATTTCAAATACCTGCCAGTGTTTAAATTTCCTTGAAGTGCTCCTAGCTATTTTTTTTTGTCTGGCTGAAGGATGTCACAGGATGTCAGCTGCCAGTGATATGGTCAGTGCCATGGTGCTGTGCATGTGGCAGCAGCACAAATATCCTCTGGCATTTGTGCTGGATCACAGGATCACAGACTGGTTGAGGTTGGAAGGGGCCTCTACAGATCTAGTGGTCCTAGATCTAGGATGACCGCTCAAGGTCATCTGGAGCACATTGCACAGATTGTGCCCATGCAGGCTTTGACTATTTCCAGAGAAGGAGAGTTCACAAACTCTCTGGGTATCCAGTCCAGTGTTCTGGCACCCTCACAGTCAGTCTTTTTTCCTCAAATTCAGATGGATGGTCTTACAGTGGGGATTTTGCTGAATTTGCAAGCACAACATATCAGGAGGCAAGGATGAATTTCTGGCAGTGTCCTGTGTAAAATAGTTCTCGCCTTTAACTATCTCAGAGCCCATCTTTTCAGCAAGAGAGCTGGTAGGAAGCTGTGCAGTGCAGCTACCCTTACTGCTCATTTTAAATGATTTTCTGTCTAAAGGAGTCCCCGTGCCCACTCTTTTCAATGGAAATGGTTTCTGAGTTTTTCTAAACTTTTTGAGGCTGAATGTGCAGGACTTAAGCAGCCACCCTAGGTCAGGGGGATCAGCAGAGTGGCTGCAGTGGGGTTCAGCAATGCCTCTCCCCACACTGTGGGGGGACAGGATGGATGGAAGGAGATGCTGTTCCCCTAGAAGAGCCAGTTCTGAGCAATTGTGAGGTCACATGTGTGACTGCACTGGTGGCATCAGAGTTGGTGCTGGCAGGGATGCTGTCAGTCTCAGGTAAGGGCAAAGCCCTTGTTCCAACTCACTGCCCACTCTGTCACAGCTCTTGAGAGCTGGGATCCAGTGCAGAGCACTTTGACACTTTGCACGGGGAGGACATAGCGGTTTTAAAATGCTGGTAGCTGTTGTCACAACCGAACAAGGTTGCAGGGGGGTGTTAAGTGATGCTTGCTGGCTGAAATACTGAGCGTCAGTGGTCTGAAAACTTGAGGGATTTGTCCAAAGGAAAACAGCTTTGGCTTAGTTAGCTAAGGTAGAATCTAAAGACATGAGGCTAAGCTGGTATGTCATGCCATCGTTCAGAGATCACGAGGTGCATATTTGTGCAGATGAGGGTTCCATGTAATCAGGTCTGAAATCACCCTAAATGAACCTTTCAACACTGTAAACCAACTTGTAGTTGCACATCTTTACAAACAGCCTCATACCTTATGTTAAGGCTCATGTGGATTGTCCTGTCTTGCCTGTAAAAGTCCATTTTCTTTGACCAGGATAAATGTGGATTTTAGGAAAAGGCAAATTCAACTGACTAGATAACTAAAGGAGCAAGGAAAACTGTCTAACTTAATAGCTTCATATGAATATTTGAGCAAAGATCTTTAATTTAGCTGCTGTTGCTGCCTCTGATTTCATGTAACTTGTTTTTTTCCTGTCTTCTGCTGCTGTGTGTTTGTATTTCCCATGTGGTAAGCTGTATCTTTTTGATAACTACATTTTTAATAACTTTTCCATTGTATAGAAATTATTGCCATTGGTCACATTAATGAAACAATTGACCAAGGAAATCCTGAGAGAACTCTAGAAACTGTTACCCACAGCTAAACTGCAAGATGTGAAGCCAATGAATGTAAGGCATTATCAGGATGTCCTGCACCAAACCAAAGCATAGAAATGCAAGGTGAGAGCTTTAAACACTGCTGTCCGTTGGAATGTCACAATATGGATTCTTTTTATTTATGTGCACATCCCTGTCCTGGTACCCCTGGTGTTTGAGTTAGTTGTACAAATGAGGTGGTGAATAAGCCTATGATGGCAAAACTTTCCACTATCTCTTATCTTGTGAACAGCACAAGGGATTTATATTAAGACTAAGATATATTCTGCATGTTTGCCACTACTGACTTAATGTAACCTTGATTTTATTGTTACTTCTATGAAGCTGCTGCAGCAGTTGCAAAACATGTGGATAGTTGTCCTGCTGCAGTTGTGAATTTGTACCATGGTCTAGTTAGCAGGTTTAGTGTCAGGTAGGTAGCTACAAAATGAATGAGATCTCAGGTTTTTGCTAGAAGTGTAGAGCTGAAGGAATCCCTGTTTCCACTCTCAGGTTTCTGAACTGTTTCACTGAGGGGCCTCAGTTGCTTCAATTTGGTGGTTTAATCACACAATGGTTTGTGTATTTTTATCTTGCTATTGTCATGTAGCAACATTCTGCCTTCCTTATATGTGCCTGCAGATTAAACATGTCCCAGCAGGATGCTGGGATTTGCTTCTGTAGAAGCAGTGCCCTCATCAGCCCCAACATAAACAAAGAGCAGGCAAGCAGCTTGCAGGATGTGATTGAGTGCAAGGTTGGGCAGAGCTGTGAGCACAGCATGTAAAGCCCAGTACTTGGAAAAGACACCCAAAGTTCATGTGGCATGTTTCTAAGGTAAATGTTCAGCTGGAAAAGCCCTTGTGCTTTGGCATGTAGAAATGCTTTCCTGCTGCTTTGCTACCTCACCTGCAGCTTGGGCTGTGAGAACAGTGTTTGCAACCATAGCCAGAGCCTTGGAAAGAGATTGCACAAGTCTGTTCCTTATGCAGGAGCAGGGTTGGCCCACCTGGATCCTGCAAACCTCCTCCCTCATGCTGTCCCTGGGGGCGTTCAGTGCATACCAGTTACTTTGCATGGTTTGGGAAGATATTTGGGATGTTCTTGGGCACTTCACCTGACCTCTCTCCCCAGGTTTGCTTTTGGCTTTTGTAGCCTTTTTACGACTACTTTAAATGTCCTCTTTCCCCCCCTCACCATAAAGCCATCCTCTTTTGAAAGAACAAGTTACTGTTCTGTATGTGTTCCCAAAAGACGCCAAAACACTTCCATCATAGATGTTATGAGAGTTACTCTATATACTTTCTAATGATATCACCGTAGTCCTCAGACAAAGGTTGTATTTAGATTGAGCCTACTAAAAGCAATAAATAGAACTGAAAGGGTTATGCCACAACTGTAAAAATCCATCCCCCCTCTTCTGATACCTGTTTTTAAAGCACATCTGTGTTCAATTTTTTTGGCATGTTTTTAGAGTGGACTGCAGAGGAAGGAAGTGTTTGATTTTACAAGGCTGATAGGTCTGCCTGTGCACTTCCTGTGTTCCCTGCATCTGGAAAACCATGTGGGTCACAACTGAGTCCTGCTTCCATCTGTTCTCCTGTCACATCCCTGCCTGTAACTGTGGTGGCTTTTGGTAAATGCAATCTGCACCCAAATCTCCTGCTTCCATTGTAAGGCTTCATCTCAGTTCCCACCTAGTTGTTCCTTGCCTGAAAATGAAAATACAAACATGGAGCTTGTTTATTCCCATAATTTTACACAATAGCTTGTAGCAGTTCTCAAAACCATGTCAAATCAAGTGCATCTGAGTCCTAAGGAAGTGAAACTGGTCAGTTTCATTATCAGTACCTGAAATGTCAAGCAAATGCACCAGACTTTGAAATGGTTCCCATATTTTTAACAATAGAGATGTAGGCTGTTGGCTTTTACAGTCAAATTGGCATTTTTATCATGCTTACAGTAATTGTAACATTTGTTTTAAAGGTAACTTCAATATTGGTCCTTCTTTATTTTGCAAAAATAAGATAAATGCTTCAAACTAGGAACCAAGAACCTTACCAGTCTCCAATCTCTTGGAGATACTTTCAGTTTTCCAGTACAAATAACTTTATTTTGAAGTAATGCTTCTTAAAATGCTATACAAAACTAATTAATCCCCCTTTTTATTGTCACAGCCTTATACACTGCCATTATTACAAATATGAACACCAGCTAGTGATTTCATTTTGTAGGAACCTGCACTCAGAACTTGCAGATTCTGAGTTTCTATAAATGTGCAAGTGAATGCTTTGCTTTATTAATGTGGATATTTAATTATAAGTGTCCTCAGCTGTTTGTAACACTCTAGGTCTTTCCTGTGAAGATGTGGAAATTGAGGGAATACTAGGGAAACAATCTTCCTGTTTTGCTTACCAAGCAAGAGCAAAGCATGCCTGGATTGCTGCTGATAAGGGTTAGCCTCAAGTAGTGCTCATGGGCTGCAGGTGTGCAGAGCTGGCAAAGTGGAAGAACAAGTCTGCAGTGCAAAGCTGCTGAAGTTGCCTCTAATGGTAACTTGGAAGTGCATCAGGTTCTGCATATGGCTGGGGACTTGTTGCTTTTGGAAGCTGAAGGGACCCTGGCTCTCTATTTTCATCATCCTGGGCAATATTTGCTCTTGGCTCTATTGGTGTGCGTAAGTAGAAAGCTTCTGCAAAGTTATGTTGTCCCTGGACACAGAGAAAGTGCTTTTATTTGTTCCCATTTCCACGGGTGCCAAAAGGTGTTTTGGCATCAGCCTTCCTGCAGTGCTGAGAGCTCATCTGAAGGTTTTAGAAATCATGAATGGTCCTCAAAGTGCTGTTCAGGAATTGCTTTGTCCTCTAGTGTTTGGAGGCTGTGGTTGTTGATATTTACTTTCCTATGGCCATAAAAGGGAGCTTTTTAGAAGAAAATGGAGGTGCTTAGCTACTTCCCCGAGTCTAAGTACACCGGTTACTGTAATATGCCTGATATACTTTGCTAATTCCGAAATTTTATTTCGGAAGACACTTCTCATGGCGCTTGGAAGGAAGTAAATTTTATTGAGCATTGTGTTTCTTAATGTGTTTTGTTTTTTGCACCTCAGGTTTACTGCTCTCTGGCTTAATACTGTACAAAATTCCAACAAAAATATAGAGCTAAATTTATTTTTCCCTAGATACCTTAACCATTGTTAGGTAAGTCTTGGACTGACTCCTAATTTTGGACATCAGAAAGTAAAGGAAAGGAATGAGGCAGCTGTTTAAGCTGCTAAGACGTAAAGCAATTAGATAATAAACCTATCTGTGTTAAAATAGTAATATTTGATGTGATGGACAATGAGGATAATGTTGCTTGGTACAAAGCAAATAGCAAAGATGGTCAGGATCAGAAGACTGACTTTAACATACCAGAACCATTCATGAGTCTTGAGTGTTTGTATGATGGAGATGTAGCAGAAAATGATAATTGCAGGAGGTATTAAAAATCCAGAGATAGCCAAGGAAATGTAGTAGTAGAACTGGAAGGCTGATAGCATTTCCCAGGCATTGTGCATGTCGTGGCAGGTGAAAATGTCCAGTTGCTTCACGTAATAGCTCTGCTTCATGAGGCAGAGTGGCAGCATGTAGAAGAAGACGATGGCACAGACGGCTGTAGCGTAGGTGTGCTTGGGCAGGTTCTTATATGTGAAGGGGTGCACGATGGCCATGTAACGGCTGATGCATGTGAGTAGCAGGATGGAACAGTGCATGTTGCCATAAAACACAGCCGTGGTAGTCCAGCACATTCTTTTGCCAAAAATCTAGTTGTTCCCATTGAGATGATAGGCTATTTTGAAAGGCAAAATGATGCAAAAAAGCAGGTCTGAAATGGCCAAGTTTGTGTAGAGGATGGCAGCGCACATGGATCGGTTTTAGAAGAGCAGCATCCACAGAATAATGGTATTAGATGGCATGCCTAATAGGATAGACGGTGGGGATTAGCTTGGTGCTAAGAGAACTAGTCAGGTACTCCAAGGTTCTTCTGTTAAAGTTGAGTCATTTGGCTTTTTTGAGGAGCACTTGTGCTCTCTGGTGCAAGCAGTTGTTGTCTCCCCTTCTATAGCGTAAGGGGGAATATAATCGTAGTCTGCTGGAATATCCATGAAAAGTCTTGACTAAGAGACACAGTTTGAATTGCAGAGTTATTGTGGGAAGATTCTGAAGCTTAAAAAAGTTAAAATTGTTAGACTTATTGAATTATCAGTATAGTCAGCTACAGGTAAGGAGAAAGGTAAATCTTTCCATGTGAGAAGTGATTTGTGACTTTTTGTTTATCAAATGTGCTCATGGACAGTCTCCTTTTTTGTCATCTAACATGCAACCTGAAAACTTTGCATGAATTGAATGTTAAGCCAAGTTTTCTGCATTTCACATGTTTTCAGTAAACTTTGCTAGCAAAGTTATTGAAGGCATCTATGTAACACTTTCACATGTGGAGGGTTTTGACTGGTTGTACCAGTTCTGGTAATTCTTCAGGTAGCTTGGTCTGGGCTTCATCATGATTTTTAAAGGGAAGAGGATTAAAGTTCTTGTCATGCATTTCCCATGTTAAATGACATCAGAAGATGGAGGAGGAGAGAAAAAACTCAAAACGACAACAAAAATTTAACTCTATGCTACAATTTTCCAGTTAGAAAATCCAAATAACTCATTTTTGGACTTACAAGTCAAATTAATGTTACTGTTCCATGTTCTTCAGCTTTAGACTCTAAAACCATATCTTTTCAATTTTTCATACATGAGGTGGGCCAGTTCAGTTAAGAACTGAATAAAAGTGTTTGAATTGATATTAGACCACATTTATTTGTAAGCAAGTAAAACTTGTTTCTCCAGCCAAGAAATCCTTAATTGGTAAATACTGTTAGCATAGGGGTAAAGCCTAATAATGCTGGTTGCTTAAGATGCCTGTTCCTCGGTACCTGATAAAGAACTTAGAAATGTCAGTATGCTCTGACAAAAATGAAGCACCTATGTTTGCAACAAGTGGCCTCGGAAAGGAGCTTATAAAAGAGATTCTGGGGAATAAGCAACAGTGTCTGTGAGATTAATTTTTGTCATTTAAAAATTCTTGGCTATCTTGAAATTGGAATTCACAGAAAGTGAACTACAACTTGAACTGAAACAGGGATTTTTTTACCCTTCTCTACTGGAGTAAAATATGAAAACCAGTTTTATCCAGGCTTAGTTTTGAAACTATCAAACTTGTGATAGTGGTTTGAAATAATGTAATTAGTAGACTGTATACCTTTTAATATTTTTTAGATGATTAGTCAAAAATGAACTTCAATCACTAAGATGTGTGTGCAATATATTTTATAGCTTGTTTGATATATAAAACACATCTTATACAGATGAACTTAGTTTGAAAGCAGCTTTAATTGTAGTGAGGAGAAATTGGCTTACTTCATTTCCTTCATTTATTTTTGTCAAAAGAGCTACTGGAGCATTTCCCTGTAATGACACCATCTGTGAAGTTGTAATGCTGTTCAACTCTTTAAAGCAGAGGCAACATGACTCTACATGTCTAACATTACCATAACACACTGCAAATATAGGCAAAGGTGAGCCTGGGAGATGTGCTTTCTGTATGCTCCATTAAAAGGGTTTTTTTTAAATTCTTACTGAGAGTGATTGGGCTAAAGAGGAGGAAACTCAAGGTGTCACTGAAAAGGAAGTATAAAGATGTGTACACGTAAAAATGTGTAGCTGAAAAAGCAAAAGCTGTCAACTAAAATATAGAACACAAAGGAGGACTTACCTGCTGCAAAAAAACTCGAGGTAAGAGAACACTCCGGTTAAAACCAGTATCTTCATTGTAGTATGTTAGAACCAGCCTGCAAAAATCCAGCGCTGCTGTAACTCATTTCAAGAGGCTTCTTAAGGGGATTTATTTCTTGGCAAACGACTGAAGTGCGATAGCTATGTTGCCCGGAAGCATCCTATGGGCATGGGGTTTATGGCCAAAGCTAGTTTGTTTTGTCTACTACAGTAAGGAGGGTGTGATGTATCCAAATATGCACACATGCATACATGACAGTTCAGCCCCTGCCCAGTACAGTTTACTGCAGCAACTTAACTCCTAATTTACCAAGAGCCTAATTTACCAAGAGTGATGTGGGGGCTCTGTTTTCTGCTGGGATTTGTGTGTACAGGTATTTGGAGGAAAATATTTTTCTGCAAGAATCCAAGGAGGGTTTAGTGAATCCTTAAAGGTCTCATCCACAGACTGAAATACCATACAATTAAATCCTGTGCTATTGAGGAAGAAGTCGGACTGAGGAACAGAGTGGTGATCTTGGCTCAGTAAATGTATTTTTCAGTCTGTCTTCTCTTTTACATCTTACAAAGTGTGTGCTGCCCAGTGTAGCAAATATGAGCTGTCTGTGCTCCTTGGGCTATCTGTCCCTCTGTCCATCAGCAATATCCATCCTGACAGGCTGCTGCCTTTACCTCATGTTTATTCACTGTTTTGCTGTTCTCCTCTGTCTGAAATACTTCATCTGCTTGAATGCCAGGTAATAGGGGTTTACCTTCAGCCAACCAAACTAGAGCAAGTCTTGGTCTGGCTTCCAAACTGAGTGAGGACTGGAATAAGTGGTGTTTGGCTTTGTAACAATGTTTGTATTTGTCCTTGTATGAAACTTGTACAAACTGGAATGCAGATTCATCTCCATTTCACAATCTTATTCTGGAAACTCTTGTTTCATTTTTGTATGTGCTCTCCCAAGTGTTAAGTCCAATTTATTGCACTACACTTGTGTTGTGTGTCCTGCTATTACATCAATGCTTGATAATGCTTAATTTGATCTAAGCATTTTTGTTGCTTCATTTACATATACTATGAAACCAGGAGAGTTTTTTGATTTTTATTTCTTCTCCCCCTGTTTACTCTCCTTAATATTTGTGGACCACAGATCTATTGGATTTTGGCCTGCAGTTGAGCCCTGTTAAGCCATTGTGAAGCTGGTTGTTTGCACACATAAACTATTAGTGCTATATGGTGCTTTCCTGACATTTATTTTCTAAAATACTTCTCTAAAATGTTTTCTGAAATAACTTTCTGAAATGTGCATATACACTTCTTTATCCAATCAGTATATTTCAGTTCCTCTCATAATTAGTGTCTTATGTATCTGGCGCTTTTATTCTTTGGAAACCTTTGGTTCCCCCATCTGTTGCTAATGTCTCTTCAGCTCCCAAATCTCTGTTTTTGGGCTGAAGTGGCTGCTGTCCATGACTGGCAGAGGAGCACGATGGCTCTCGGGGCTGCCGTGTTGCAGGTTGGTTGGGTGGCCCTGGCCCCAGCACTGTTCTGGCCAGTGCTCAGTGAGGTTCTGGCTCTCTCTGCTTGCTGGCCGCTTTCTTGCAGACATCCAACTTCAGGTTCATGTTTTAGAAATTAGCTTCTCTGTAGAGCTCCAAATTGCAGCTTGTGCAAACTTCTTAATGATGCTCAAAAATGGTCGGAATTTTTCTTGGGCTAGTGCCTAGGTGTTGTACCTCCCTCATGCCCCTGACTTTTCATGTAAATTTGTGCCTGTAGCTTTTTAAGCTGCTTAATGTTTGCTTCAGGACATTGGCTCTGTCCATTGTAGCCTTAGGTTGAAGCTTTAGCAGGAAGGGAGGATTATCTTGTACAGAGCACTCTTTCACATCAGATATAGTGTCATGAACTGTGAAACCTGCTCTGCTGCTTAATTCCTGAAATGTTTGCTATCTAATGTCATCATTACTAAACCTGAGCTGTCATTTTATGCCAGTTACTGCTGGTATTTTCTCATGTGAACTTTACTCTGTGTGTGTGTGTGTGTGTGTGTGTGTAACTTTTCCAAATAGGGAATTCTGAAAGAAAATTAACTTTCTATAATCTTTCATTCTGCTGTTTTTGCTACTATCACTGTAGTGTTCGGTCATGTTTGATTTTACTTAATGCTCCAATTATTTTGCTTACATGTTATGGAAATTAAGCAGATTGTTCCTACCTCTGCTCATAGCTTTCCTTTACCTTTGCTAGGATGGTACCTTCTACAAATAAAAGCTTTGAGGTCTTGGTGTTTGAACATGCCTTTATTCAAGTCAGTAAATGGAATATAAGCTGGAGCCTTTGTTTTATTGCTGCTTTCAAGTGGTCAAATTATTTTTAGTGCCCAAGGGAGCTTGTGTACTAGAGCTCTATCAGTATGTTAGGACAGATTTTTTTATAATATTTGTAGTTCTTTTATGAAAGAGCTGAAGGAATTAATTGCAAAGCATTTCTCTATCCTTTTTTCCAGGAGTCCCAGGATGACTCAGTGGTTTTGTGGCTGGATGAAATACAAAATGGGATCAATGATGTCAATAGGAATATAAAAGAAGCAGAAATCTGTAAGCATTGACATACCTTTATATTGTCCTTGTTCTTAGTCTTGAAAAACTGTTGAATTACTAATCCATCTTCCGAGATGTGTGAATGACCTTTAAACACATGAGAAGAAATGAGTGTGTAATCTGTGAAGAAATCCTTTTCCATGAAATTGGGATCATTTAAATCTCAGGGATGGTGTTAATTTTATCTAGGGTTTTAGTCTTTAAGGCTTGCCTAATAGCTTAGTGGTTTCTCTTTCAAAGGTTAATGAGGTGACTAAAGTTTCTAATGTCGGTGTATTTCAGAGCTGGTGAAACACTGCTATGTTACTGTATTTCACCTCTGGTATGAAAACAGCAGGAAATGAGAAAATATAGGTTTATTTAAGAGCTTTTGCTTTTATAAGACTAAAATCTTGATGCATGCTAATTCTTAAGTGGATATAGCTTTGCTTAATCTTATAATGCCTCTTATTAATAATAAATAAAAAATAAGACCATGTTCTTAAGTAGTATAAGAAGGGCACTCTTTTTTTGGAGAAGTGCATGAGCTTCCAATCTGAAGAAGCAGGAAAAACCTGTACAGAAAAGCCTGAGGTTTGTTCTGTGACAGTCTACTGGATATACCTAA
Organism: Tinamus guttatus; assembly: GCF_059628265.1. NCBI lineage: Eukaryota > Metazoa > Chordata > Aves > Tinamiformes > Tinamidae > Tinamus > Tinamus guttatus. Next base: position 168,396 of record NW_028290395.1, on the reverse strand, counting down.
TACTGTCTTGTGTTAAAAGTTTTGATTAAATATAATTTAGGAAATGTAACTAAAATATAATCAAGTGACAAGTAATGTAAAAAAAAAAGAATCATGGGGTAGGTGTGGCATGCTGGAAAGCCTGGTAGATGCTCTGAGGGGTTTGGCCTGGGCTAGCTGAGGTGTTTAGTTGAAAGACTAAGCGAGCTGGGCCTGTTTAGCCTAGAGAAGAGAAGGCTGAGAGGGGATCTGATCAATATGTATAAGTACCTGAGGGGAGAATGTAGGGAAGATGGAGCCAAAGTCTTCTTGGTGGTGGCCAGTGATAGGACAAGGGATAATGGATACAGGTTGAAACCCAGGCAGTTCCACCTCCATGTGAGGAAGAACTTCTTTCCTGTCATGGGGACAGAGCCCTGGACCAGGCTGCCCAGAGAGGTGGTGGAGTCAAAACCTGTCTGGATACCACCCTGTGCTATGTGCCCACATGCTCTGGGTGTCCCTGCTGGAGCAGGGGAGTTGGACTAGATGAGCTCTAGAGGTCCCTTCCAACCTCAACTGTTCTGTGACTCTAGATTGGGATTTGATATTGGTTTGGCTGTGCCGCAGTTGGCTTTGGGGGGGATCTGCCCGCATGAGTCAGATGCGCTGCATTTAGCATGCTCAGAGCTTGTGAATACAGCTGCTGAACTCAATGCATTCTTGCAATGCTGCTTTCAGCCTCTATTAATACAGTGCTGCAGCCTGTTTGCTTATAGGCAGTCAAGAGTCAGAAGTGTTTTGAATGGTGTGGGTAGAATAAAAGTAACAGGGCTAGTGCTTACAATATTTAATTTTCTATCCCTGTTGCAGAAACTGTATTGTGTGTTGCTGTTACACTAGAATTGATTTTCAATATTTAACTAGGTAGATATACTAAAGACCTGTGCAGTAATTTCATAGGTCACATGTCTGTAAAGCTTATTTTGTAAGGTGGGGTCAGAAGTGCGTAGCCATCCAAATCGCACTCTTAGACTTGGGACACAGATGCCTTCTTGTAAGAGCAAAAATACCTTCCAATCAATTGTAACCAGAGGCATGAGGAAACATCTGGGCACAAAGAAGGGAAGGAAATTTGTAACTTGTCAGTTAAAGCTAAAAAGTGACAGGGGAAACAAGCTAGGTTGTGGCCCCTGCTCTAAGAGCACCATGAATGTCACAAAAGTGGCTTCGAGAACCTAGCACAGTGACTCATGCCAATTTGTGAAAGATAGGCATCTGCTCCATCTACTAGTCATTTGTTATGGTAATTTTTTTTTATAGCCTGTGTCACCATGTTTGCACTAAACACATAGTTTTGCATAATCAATTATGATTAGCAATATCTTTCTTACTAGCAGCTTGTTAGAATACTTTTGTTGATTGTTGCAGATAGTTAGGGAACGGCGGCCGGAAGATATCGTGCTGTACGGAAAGATAGGGCCCCTAGTAGCCAATAGTGTTTAGTCTATGGTGTAAGCAGACGGATGTGACGTTGTAAACCTAGATATATAACACCTTGTTTCCCATCAATAAACGCCATTTGCCGTCCACCACGTTTGTGTCAACTAGCTGATAGCCCGAGTGGCTTGGGGGTGGTCGCCGTGCCGTCCCTGAACCAGGTCGCTGCAGCCATTTGAACTGCAACAGTGGTGCCGAAACCCGGGAACGTCATCGCCTGGATGAGCGAGCAGCGTGAGCAGCAGCCAGAGCAAGTGGACCACCCCGGCGAAGGGGACACTACTGAATCAACAAGGAGGATGGAAGCCCTCATAAAGGTCGTATCGCAATTACATAAGTACTGGGGGATTGATTGTAAGCCAAAAGATTTTACTCTTGCAGTTACAAGGCTTTTGAAAATTAAGGCTATAGACCAGCCGGTGGATATTCTCCACCCTGAACTGTGGGACAAATGTACTATGGCATTAGCTGAGGAGACAATGTTCTCAGGTTGTGGGAAAAACCTTAAGGCTTGGGGAAAAGTTGTACAAGCCTTACAGAAAGCTATGAAAGAGCAGGAGACTTGGGTAGCAGTAAAAGACTGTTTATTGGCCACGTCCAAAGTGGGAATCGGGACAACTGCGCAGACTTTGGACCCCCCAGATGATGGCAATTCTGCTGAGCCTAAAGGTCAGCAAGAGGGTGAAACATCCCCTCCATCCCCGAGCCCCGCCCCGCTTACAGAGGAGCAGAAACAGCCGAAATCTGTTTGGAGCGAGGTAGCCGAGGAAGCTAGGAACATTGAAAAGAAGTCAGAGCATGGTGACGTCTGGGCCAGGCCACCACCCTATGCCCCTCAAAATGGCGCCGAGCCACAAGGGGAAGGGCGGGGCGAGGGTGCCCCCGGTGCGAGTGAGGCGCCGGAAACCAATGGGAGTGACCGGACAGCTGAGGGCGGCCCGAGGGAGGGGCGAAGAGAAGACCCGAGGGAGGGGTCGAGAGCAAGTCCGAGGGAGGGGCGGAGAGAAGACCCGAGGGAGGGGTCAGAGCATAATGACGTCTGGGCCAGGCCACCACCCTATGCCCCTCAAAATGGCGCCGAGCCACAAGGGGAAGGGCAGGGCGAGGGTGCCCCCGGCGCGAGCGAGGCGCCGGAAATCAATGGGAGTGACCGGAGCCCGGAAGTGACCAGTCAGTCGAGTTCCGACTCCGGATCAGCCACTAGTCAGGACGAGTGGCTCACAACTGATTCAAACTTAAGGAAGGAGAAAAAGAAGGTAAACATCCGAATTAAAGAAAAACCAGCGGGAGCATTCATGATTAAGCATGTTGCAAAGGAAGAGCATCTGACCCCAATTCAGGTGGCTGTTACCTTCAAAATAAAACTAATGAAAATTGTGAGTTTCTGTTCACAGGACCGGATCATCGGACACCCCCGTAACCCGTACACCCCGGTGACAAGCGTCCCGCCCGAGCCTGCGAGTTCCATGCTGACCGAATCCAGAAAACAACAAAACAGCCTCCGCAAGAGGGGGCCGCGATGCCTTTGCGTTATCTTAATTTTGCAGCTTGTCACTATAGGACAGGTAGAGTCACACCAGCCCTTTAAATGGGGTACTTGAACAGATCGAACAATCTCAAGCAATTAGTACAAAAATAACTACAGGGCCACCAGTTTTCAGTGCCATGCCTTGCCAACTAGCACCCATTGAACCCTGTTCCAAACGCAGCCGGTACGAAAATTTGTTCACCGGTTCGCCGTGGTTAACCACCCTGATATCCACCTTGATAGGGCCGATCACAATGATCATGATGACGCTAATCTTTGGACCCTGTATATTGAATAAGCTCATGCCATTTGTCAAGAATCAGCTAGAGAAGGTTAACATCATGTTAGTAGAACACCAACTGCTTTAAGAATATATCCACTCAGTATTACCCCCAAGTTATCCCAAGGTACACCCTATTCCTACACCCTGGTATTACCTGTCATCCCCTACCTTCTACGCGCCTTCTTCTTTGTGCCTTATGTTTTATGTCAAGTTTATGATATGTAATTTTAAGATTGGTATAACTATAAGAATAGAATAAGATAGTAATAAGAATAAGATAGTTGTATTTTAGCTAGTTTTGTTATGCATAGGGAGGGGGGAAGTTGTTGCAGATAGTTAGGGAACGGCGGCCGGAAGATATCGTGCTGTACGGAAAGATAGGGCCCCTAGTAGCCAATAGTGTTTAGTCTATGGTGTAAGCAGACGGATGTGACGTTGTAAACCTAGATATATAACACCTTGTTTCCCATCAATAAACGCCATTTGCCGTCCACCGCATTTGTGTCAACTAGCTGATAGCCCGAGTGGCTTGGGGGTGGTCGCCGTGCCGTCCCTGAACCAGGTCGCTGCAGCCATTTGAACTGCAACAGTTGATCTCCCATGTTCTCTCATGGGTTGAAACCAGTTGCTTGTCAGCACAGCATCATTCATGTTCTTTAAATGGAGGCAAAGATTTTTGCAGCTAAATACTGAATTTAAAATTTTCCCACAGCACAGAACCTGATATTTCTTATAACAGATACTTCCTGCTTCAGGAAGTAAGCAGGCTGTGTTTGCACAGTCTAAACTTAGAAAGTTCAATTTAATTAACTTACAAATCAACCCTTAGCTTTTTTGAGTTAGATGGGCCAAAATACCTTTTGAATTCTGCCTCTGCCAAGAATTTCATACAAAAATAAAGCGTGTCAACACTCAGAGCAAACTGTCTCAGACTGCTGTGGTGATAGCAGTAAGATAAGAGAAGGTACTTTGACAACTCTGCTGGAACACTCTTGAGTAACTCTTCTACCTTAAATAAGCCAGTGGTATGAAAAAGCAAAGCAAAATGTTAAGTATTTTATCTGTTACAATTTAAAAAGGCCTTTAGGCAAACTGTTCCCAGTCAACAAAGAATTCTGCTCCCTGTATGTTCGCTTAGGGAGAAGTGCTCAGGAAGCACTTGTGTGCTTTAGGTGTATTCCCAAATTCTTTGGGTAATTGCAGTGCAATTTGCAACATGTTGCTCCAGGTCTTGAACCAGTGCAGGCTATTCTACTTTTTATCCAAGTGGAGAACAAAATGAGATTAGCTGCAAGTGTGACAGCCTTCAAGAAGAGATACTGGTATAGACCTTCTGTTCTGTTTAAGAAGGCTGTCTGTCAGGAAAATCTCTTGAGAGTGCCCATGTTATGGGAAAGAGTTGATCTTTGGCCCTGCTGGGGGCTCAGGCTTATCAGAGAGGACAGCTGTGTGTTTGTATCTTAGCTGTGTGAAGGAAGGATGGGTGTGGAAAAGAGCCCTTCAGTGGGTGGGTACTGAGATTTGAAGTGCTGCTGGAGCAGAATGGGTGTATTTAGACTACAGATCTCTCCTGCAGCTGGGGATGGATGTACTGAGCTCATTTTATAGGGGGTCCCATGGTCCTTTAGAGCAGCAATGTTAGTGTCAACACTTATCGCAAATGAATCATTTCTGTTGAATTTGGGTGCCTGCCATCCTTAGGCCTTCTCTGTCAGTGTCATCTGTGATGTTGGTTGATGAGGGAGCAGCTATGCCCACAGACCACTCTTGACCATGCTTTGACTGCTTCCAAGTCTATGTGGAGCCCACCTTTTTTATTCTACGAGCTTGCTTTTGTCTGAAATACTTGTCCTTGCACACATGCAAGACTGCAAAGGACAGAGGTGCTGTGAGTTTTCATGTATACCATAAAAACATCTGATTTTCTATGTCATTATTTTATCCTAGTGGCTCTTGGGACATTGATGATTAACAAGAGCTTGGAGAAGGGTGATTCACACCTGATTCTGATGATATTGCGGTCTAAGTTTGGACTACGAGTCATTCCAGAGTGTTCTGAACGCTATTTCAAGACCCTTTCAGAAGCCAAGAAGCTAGAACTTAAAGGTAAAAACCTACCTCAGTAGAAAACGTCTATATTTACATCACTGAAACATCTGGAAAAACAGCACGGCAGGCTTATTTAAAAGCTGCATGACAGGACTGCTGTTTGGTAATCTTATTTGAGAAATATATTTGCACAAGTCCCCTTTACATAGGGCTGGATTGTTGCATCTGTTCAGATAACAGTGCAGGCTCAAGTATGGCTCTAGTTATTTCTAGAGGCTAACTAGGGTCATATTAGCTTTGTGTCAAGTTAGGGCAGCTTCTTTATGAGGGACGTCAAGCAAGACTTCAGAGCCCTAGGGATGGCCATCAAAGGTACAGGTGCCCAGGTGGTGTTCTCCTCCATTCTGCCAACGAGGGGAATGGACTCAAGGAGGAGAAGGCGGATATGGCAGCTTAACAACTGGCTGCGCCGCTGGGCCTGGCAACAGGGTTTTGGCTTCTATGACCATGGGTCTCTGTTTGATGACCAACAGCTAGTGGGGAATGATGGGACTCATCTTAGCAAGAGGGGCACACATCTCTCTGCCAAAAGGCTGGCCAACCTGGTTAGGAGGGCTTTAAACTAGGCAAGAAGGGGGAAGGGGAGTGGCACACTGACACGGCAAGCAGTACCGCACAGCCCAGGTCAGATGGCGCCCAGCGGGAGTATGGTAGTGGGGAAGTGAGGATAGGAAATGATCCCGGAGTGTCCTCTTTCACCCCTCCTGGGAAACCTGTGGCCTCTGTTGCTTCCCTGAAATGCCTGTATACCAATGCGCGAAGCATGGGGAATAAGCAGGATGAACTGGAGATCTGTGTGCGGTCCCAGCGTCATGATCTCATCGGAATCACAGAGACGTGGTGGGATAGCTCGCACGACTGGAGCGCTGCCATGGAAGGCTATGTGCTCTTTAGGAAGGACAGGCTGGGAAGGCGAGGTGGTGGAGTTGCTCTTTATGTGAGAGAGCAACTGGAATGCATGGAGCTCAACCTGGGAGTCGAGGATGAGGGAGTTGAGAGCTTGTGGGTAAGGATTAGAGGGCAGGCTAATGTGGGAGACACTGTGGTGGGTGTCTGCTACAGGCCACCTGACCAAGACGAGGAGGTTGATGAGGCCTTCTATAGGCAGCTGGATGTTGCCTCATGGTCACAGGCCCTGGTTCTCATGGGGGACTTCAACTACCCCGACATCAACTGGGAGGACAACACAGCCAGGCATAAGCAGTCCTGGAGGTTCCTGCAGAGCGTCGACAATAACTTTTTGATGCAGGTTGTGGAGGAGCCGACGAGGAGAGGTGGGCTACTGGACCTTGTGCTATCAAATAGGGAGGGCCTAGTAGGAGATGTTAAGGTGGGGGGTAGCCTCGGCTGCAGTGACCATGAGTTGGTGGAGTTCAGGATTCAACGAGGAGGAGGCAGGGCTGTAAGTAGCCTTGCGACGATGGACTTCAGGAGGGCCAACTTTAGCCTCTTCAGAGACCTCCTCGGTAGAATCCCATGGGCTAGTGCCCTAGAAGAAAGGGGGGCCCAAGAGAGCTGGTTAGTTTTCAAGCGGCACTTCCTCCACGTCCAGCAACAGTGCATCCCTGTGTGTAGGAAGGGAGGCAGAGGGGGCAGGCGACCTGCGTGGATGAGCCGGGAGCTTGTGGCAATGCTCAAGCAGAAGGCAGCGGTATACAGAATGTGGAAAAAAGGACAGGCCCCCTGGGAGAAATACAGGAACGTAGTCAGGGAATGCAGAGATGCGACAAGGAAAGCTAAGGCACGTCTGGAAGGCAAGCTGGCAAGGGACGTTAAAAATAACAAAAAAAATTTCTTCAAATACATTAACAGCAAAAGGAAGATCAGGGAAAACGTGGGTCTGCTGGAGGACGGGATGGGCACCTTGGTTACAAATAACACAGAAAAAGCAGAGTTGCTCAATGCCTTCTTTGCTTCGGTGTTTACCAAGGGCAGCCCTTTAGAGCCCCAGGCCCTAGAGACAAGAGAAGAAGCTGGTGGAGAGGAAGACTTGCCCTGGGTAGAGGAAGATTGGGTCAGAGAGCACCTAAGGAACCTCGATACCCACAAATCCATGGGCCCTGATGGGATGCACCCCAGAGTGCTGCGGGAGCTGGCAGATGCCATAGCTAAGCCGCTCTCCATCATCTTTGAAAGATCCTGGAGAACGGGGGAGGTGCCGGAAGACTGGAAGAAGGCCAATGTCACGCCAGTCTTCAAAAAAGGCAAGAAGGAGGACCAAGGCAACTACAGGCCAGTCAGCCTCACCTCCGTCCCCGGAAAAGTGATGGAACGGCTCATACTGGCCGTTGTTTCCAGGCACATGGAGGACAAGAAGGTGCTCAAGAGTAGTCAGCATGGATTCACCAAGGGGAAATCTTGCCTGCCTAACCTGATAGCCTTCTATGATGAAATGACCGGCTGGATAGACGAGGGGAGAGCGGTGGATGTCGTCTATCTCGACTTCACCAAGGCTTTTGACACCGTCCCTCACAACATCCTCCTGGGCAAGCTCCGGAAGTGTGGGATAGATGAGTGGACAGTGAGATGGATTAGGAACTGGCTGGATGGCAGGGCCCAGAGAGTGGTGATCAGCGGTGCAGAGTCTAGTTGGAGGCCTGTGGCTAGTGGGGTCCCCCAGGGGTCAGTCCTTGGTCCAGTCCTGTTCAATTTATTCATCAATGACCTGGATGAAGGCACAGAGTGCTCCCTCAGCAAGTTTGCTGATGACACGAAACTGGGAGGAGTAGCCGATACCCCAGAGGGCTGTGCTGCCATCCAGAGGGACCTGGACAGACTGGACAACTGGGCGGTGAAAAACCTCATGCAATTCAACAAGGCCAAGTGCAAGGTCCTGCACCTGGGGAGGAATAACCCCAGACACCAGTACAGGCTGGGGACCGACCTTGTGGAGAGCAGCTCTGCAGAGAAGGACCTGGGTGTCATGGTGGATGATAAGTTGACCATGAGGCAGCAGTGTGCCCTCGTGGCCAAGAAGGCCAATGGAATCCTGGGCTGCATTAAGAAGAGCATCTCTAGCAGGTCGAGGGAGGTGATCCTGCCCCTCTACTCAGCCCTGGTGAGGCCGCATCTGGAGTACTGTGTCCAGTTCTGGGCTCCACAGTACAAGAGGGATGTGGAGCTGCTGGAGAGAGTCCAGCGCAGGGCTACAAGGATGATCAGGGGCCTGGAACATCTGCCCTATGAGGAGAGGCTGAGGGAGCTGGGCCTGTTCAGCCTGGAGAAGAGAAGGCTGAGAGGGGATCTAATCAATGTATATAAATACCTCAAGGGAGGGAGTGCAGAGGACGGGGATGGTCTCTTTTCAGTGGTGGCCACTGATAGGACTAGAGGAAATGGCCGGAAACTGAAACATCAAAAATTCCATAGGAACTTAAGGAAAAATTTCTTAACAGTGAGGGTGACAGAGCACTGGAACAGGCTGCCCAGAGAGGTTGTAGAGTCTCCTTCTCTGGAGATCTTCAAAACCCGCTTGGATGCAGTCCTGTGCCACGTGCTCTAGGTGTCCCTGCGTATGCAGGGGGGTTGGACTAGATGATCTCTAGAGGTCCCTTCCAACCCTAAGCATTCTATGATTCTATGATTCTCTGTGACTGCCAATAGACTAGTCCACACTCTTGGAAAACAACACTACTAGTTTTTCCTGCCTGCTAGCTGGAGCATGCATTACACTGCATGATTACTTACACTGCATGCTTCAGCCTCATGGGCATTTGCCAAGGGCTAGGCTAGGCTCTGCTGATGTGCCCATGACTCATTCCAGGTCCCCATGCCATGCTGGAGCAGTATGTGTCAGCAGTGCCTGGGGCCAGACTCTGCCCATAGCACAGATGATGGGATCCTTTGGCATGTTAAATTGCCATCGGATCATTGCTAACGCAGCCAGGCTTAGCTACCAATCTAAAATATGCACTACTGTCAATGTAGTGCACTTTTTTAGAGCAGATGCACGTATCATCGTGCAGTGTGAGTTTCAAAAGGGCATCTTGCACAACTGACCCTGTCAGCTTTACCTTGGAGCCTTTCTTCCATGAGGAAATTAAGCTTTTCCTGCCCTTTGGGATACAGCCTTGTTTACCAAAGCTGATTGCAGCAAGCAGAGCTGTGGATTGGCTATAGGAAATCTGAGAGCTAAGTGTCAATAAGGCCTGGAGTCAGGCAGGAATAAAATCAAGAAAAAAGCTTTTATTACAAACACTGTTTTTGTTTCACTTATGGGAGTGATGATAGAATATGTGGCAAAAGCTGTTTCAGCGGTCAGCACCAAGTTGATCTTCCAGTTTTAAGAATCTGGTAGCACCTCTGCATCAACCTTCTTAATTCTTCTGGGACAGAATAGCTATCTGAATTGATGTAATAGGATATCTTGAAAATGTACTTTTTGCAAAATGGCCCAAGGTGTATGGCAATTTGGCAAAGAAAATAGATAGCTAGTGGTGTAACAGATGTAGAGATGGGGAAGATAGGAGGAGCTATAACTTTTCCCTGTAACAGGATTCCAAAATGCGTGCTAATAATAGTATGTATTGCTTTCAGATTCTAATGTAAGTCCATGGATTAAGCTTGTAATGCAAGATGTATATGATTGCTATTACAATGTGGAAACTGAACAAGGTGCCTGTGTTGCCCCCAAAGGAGTTGTACCAAAAACTTCATGGTTAACTGGTCAAGAAATCCAGGTAGGTTGCGGAGATGTTGTATGCAATTGCACCAAACTGCAGCATAACATTGGATAGATGTGCCAATGTCAAGACAATAAGAGACTGTACTGAGGAGAGACCAAAAACTTTTAACTCAGTATTTTTTTTTTCTCTGACAATACAGCAGCATCTTCCAGTGCATCCTCCTGTCCTATGTCTGACAATGATATAGGGACCTCCTAAGTGGAGGTTGCAACTAGAGCATCATTTTTCATGGCCATCAGTAGAAACATTGATGGAAAAAAGTCAAATTATTTTTATCCTCATGTTTTGGTTTCAACTGTCCTATGATGAGTTTCATAATGTACTTGGGGTGGTGAGGAGACACTTCTGTGTTTAATAATCTGTCAGCATACTTATATTTCCAAACATAATAGGATGAGCCTGGTACTTCAAACACTTTACTGTAGAGACTTTTTTTTTTTTTTAGTGTAAAATGCCTTGCAACAAAGATCACACAAGCTTCTGTGCAAGCTGGTGTTCATATTCATGCAGCCCATCTGGTTTATGGGTTTAATATGCTGCACAAAAATTCATGTCAGGGTAGAAACATTAATGGGGCAACTGAAGTAGGTACTTCTATGTACAGATCTCCTAGATTCAATTTTAGATTCATGTTTTCAGACTTCTGTTTTTTTTTTTTTTTTTTTTTTTAAATAAAAAAAATAAAAAGCTTGGAAGCATTAAGAAAGGAGAACTCTCAACCTTGCTGTCTATATTAAAAACTCGGGAATATGTTCCGGATGGGCTCGGGAGTGGGCAATAATCACACAGAACGAGGTGACTACATAGACATTTATTCAAGTGAAAGCACATAAAAGCAGCAAAGTATGGATAACTACTCACGAGGTGATACCTGCCCGTGGGATACTGGACCCGGACATCTTCTCAAGCTGGCAGATGAGAGCGAGAGAGTTGTTGACTGTCTCCCATGGAGACAGCGTAGGCCTCAGTGAGGAGTTTCTCCTCTCCCCTACTCTCTCCGCACTGTCCTCTCTATGCCCGGTGCATCCTGGCATGTAGGGTCAGTCTGACCCAGGAGGCAGGCCAAAGGGTAGACAAACTCCACTTTCTGGGTGTGCAGGTGTATACACCACTCAGGGGTCCCAGCCCTCAATTTGAGGGTCCTGCCTTCCTCCTCTTCCTCATTTCCAGGTGTTTGGCCTCCAAAGCTAGTTTGGAGGACATCTGCAGTTAAGTTGGCTATAAGCCCAGCTAAGCAGTGCCTTCAACTGTTTTTTGGAGGGGGCTGCCTGTGAATGGGGCTGAGCAGCTGCATCTGTGCTCCTTATTGCTCAGCCTAGGCAGGCAAACATCTTCTTTCTCAAGGTCTAGCCTCTGCTTCCCATGGGAGATTTTTATGACTCTACAGATCATAGAAATTTCCATCTCCAATACATGCCACCCAGTGATTTGTAGAGGTCAATCTATCGTAGCCAAGCACCTGAACAAATAACGTTTTCATAGCAGTCCCAACCATGCCTTGTCAGCATCATTATGCAAGGAATGCAGCATATAATAGAGGAATATTGCAAATAGAAATAATAGCACTAATAACAGTTTCTGTACACAAGGCCAACTCATGTTCATTGCTTGAAAGGATTCCAGTTGCCATCCACTCTCAATGGCTGAGTCAGATCCTGTAACGTCCGGACCTGGGTATGCATAGATGTGGCGTGGTTGCTTAGTCATGCAGCATATGCCCCTGCCTCCTCACACCTGTGGCCATGCAGAAGCATATCTGTCGCAGCGAGATTGTGTGCTGAGCCAAGTCTACATCTACCATCAGCGATGGCAAAACTGTCGTCGTAGCATTGCAGGATTTTGCTAGCCAGCATCCCAGTGTGTGTAGTGTGGTCAATGCTCGCATGGCAGCGATCCCTGGAGCCAATGCCTTCAAGCAATGATCTTGCATCTCTCTTGGTACAGACCACAAAAAAGGTAAGTTGCCGTACTGTGCAGGGTGGTGTAAGCAGTCCAGGGGGCCTATGTGCAAGTTAGCAGAGTTAGCATAAGCCATTTTCAGGCAAGTTCTGTGTACTTAGTCACAAGTTAATTACTCTAGCTGTCACTCATGCCAGCAGCAGGCTGCTTGGCCTGCATTTGCCTCCTAGATGGCCCTCAGAGAGAGAGAGGCGGCCATCACTCACATCAAGGTCTGGCATGGCATGTGTCCCCACTGCTCAACACCTAATGGGTTGCAGCCAACAGAGGAGCTCAAGGTTCTTCTTGGTGGCAAACAGAGGCCAACCCAGTCTTGCCCTTGACTATGGTAGGAGGTGCTTAGACTTTTCAGCTGGTCATCAAGGTAGTGTCTCACTTGCCTCATGCAGTAGCAAGCTGCTATTATGGTGACACAGATTCTCATTAAACATGGGTAACACACAAAATCACAGCCTCTAACTACATTGTGAGCACACATATTAGTCATTGAACACAGTCTGGTTATAACTTTTGTTACTTAGCATGTATTTACGTGTTCTAGAACACATGCATCCTTTCCCTACATAAGGTAATATGGTTTTATTATTACTCTGTGGACTGATCCCAAAATGGCATCCGCCCTCTTTAGTATCAAAGGAAACATTGCTTGCCTTAAGGGCATCATCTTTGCGGGTAGAGCACAGATAGACCTCTCAATGGTGGCATCTGCCATGGTCAGTATGTAGGTGATAACTGCGTTGAGGACCTGGTCGTGGGTGAAGTTTGCAGGTCACCATCACGCTTGAAGCTGTCACTCTTTCTCTGTGGCCATGTCCCACGATTTTTTCAGATCTCAGCAGGGAGGATTCCGTTGTCTCTGTCTCTCACAATATACCTGCAACGACACTCTGCACCCACGTCTGGGCCTGGGTGCAACTCAAAACAAGGGACACATTGTTTTGTTCAATTCCCAGTGCATGCAGCACACCTAGTGATCTCTACATGGGGTCGCTGGCCCTTCTGTGCCCCTCATACTGGAGCTTGGCTGTCACTTCATTCTTATATTCTATACTGAAGTTATGTCCCTAGTCTCTCTGCAAGGATACAAGTCAGAGTAGGGCGCTTAATCCTCCTCCTCCCCTGGAACATCTGGCCCACTCATGGAGGAAGGAGGAGGGGGAGGGGGCAGGTTTGCCTTAGTTTTTGAGAAATCCTATTTTTGCCATTTCGGGGATTATTTCGATTCTTGGCCCCTTTCTTTCAACACCGTCTCCCAATCTTCCTTCTCCCCTGGAACATCTGATCCATTTTTGGTGGGGGGCAGGAAATGAGTTGGGGGGGGGGGGGTGGGAAATGAGTGGAGGGGGCGGGCCTTAATTTTTGAGAAATCCTCCCCTGGGATCCCATTCAAGTATTCCTCTATGGTTTAATACCAACCCTTCCCTAGCAGGGAAGAGACTAGAGTTTGCTCCAGATTCATATGCTACAGTTGAGGTGGCTACCGCATGATTCACACGGGGTATCCCTCTCATCAGGGTGAGGGGTGGCCACTCTTTGGTCAACTCTTTCTTGTTGAGCACTCTGATTGGATCACCTGGACCTTCCCTGGTCACAGCACCCCAGCAGCTTCAAGAGTCTGGTGTATGGCTTGATGGCAGTCAGTCACAAGTTTTCCCTTGACAGGCTGGTCCCTCAAACCCCAAACAGGGGTTACTTCACCTCTGTGCTTCTCTGGGTTCCCGTGCACTACTGTGACCTCTGCTCCCGTGTCCACCAAGGCATTAACAGTTTGTCTATTTTGTTCTGACCAATAAATGGCATGTGTAACGAACAGTCGATTGTCTCGGTGAGCGATGTTACATTGGAACCCTTCGGACACTGGAGCTTGGCCACGCCCCTATTCTTGTTTCAGGCGTCCAAGCCCCTCCTGAGGGGGAAAAACTGGTTCCAGTTCTTTCTTCGGTCTGAATTGTAACACCATCTGCTGAGCGGTCGGCTTCAACTGGTTTCTGGAGGGGGGCTGCCTGTGAACTGGGCTGAGCAGCTGCATCAGTGCTCCTTATCGCTCAGCCCAGGCAGGCAAACATTTTCTTTATCAAGGTCTGGTCTCTGCTTCCCATGGGAGATTTTTGTGACTCTACAGATCATAGAAATTTCCATCTCCAATACAGAATGGCATGTCTATCTGGTTAATTGAAAGGAGTTCAGTTACCCTTTATATGAAAATCATTGATTAAAGTAGCTCATCATTCTTATTGATTAAACCTATGGATAAATTGGAAGAGCTTGGATATGGTAGACATAAGCTATACAGATGGAGAGAATACAAGCCAATTTCCAGAATGGTTTTGACTACTTTTCCTAGTTCTTTTTAAATGACCTTTTTCCATGATCTCCTAACAGAGCATTGTTGGGCAAGTTATAGCAGATTACAATTGAGAGCAGCTGTGGCTTGCTAATGAAAATCTGATTGTTCAGCTGCAAGCCAAAGCAAGGGGGTTCTTGGTCAGAAAAATTTATGAAGCATGAAAAGCCTACCTGCAAAGCTAGGAACTGTCTGCTGTCAAAATACAGGTATTGTGCTGGAACAAGAGGGTCACCTTCCTGGGGATGAAGGGTGGTATGTGACAGATGGTGGATAAGTAGTGCTGGCACAGATCTCATATGTCTGCCAACCTGGCTTTGTTAGCAGCGCCTCAAACATCTGTTTCTGCAAATGTATCCCTCTCTCCACTAGAGTGAGCTTTTTAAAGAGTAGATTCCAATTTTAAAAGAACAGTAGGTCGCACACACCTATGATCTAAGTTTCTTCAGTCATGTATGATGTGCCTAATTATACATGGTACAGAACTGGAAGAAGTTCATCGAGTATTGAAGCAAACATTCCTTGGTAAAGCATGGTGTAGGAAGTGCATTCCTTTCCAGACATTCACTAATGGGAATCTGTGCTTGTCCCTGCTTTGTGAAGCAGCCACAAGTGGGTAGGGAGTGGCTTGGGCTCCACTTCCAGTGGTATTACTTGGATGTGCTCAGCTTGCTGTATGCCAGAAGTAGTGCAAAGGAAACTCTGCTGAGTGTTAACACTGACAAATGCAGACAGCTGATTTTAGTTAGTTAAATTAAAACCTCTTGTTTTGTTTTTGTTTTTGTTTTTTCTTTTTATTCATTTTCTTCCCTAGAAACCCTAGTCTTGATCTAGATACCTATATTCATTATCTTACACAAAACATGAACTGTAGTTTAGAGGTTTCTTGATTCTTTGTGCCTAATTTTGGTCCCTTCCAGAATGACGAAATTGCGAAGATACAAGTGTTTCTCAGAGCAAATAAAGCTAGGGAGGACTACAGAACACTAAGTAAGTGGTAATAGTTAAACTTTGTCTGAAGAGATGTATGTTACTGTTCAGTCAGTTTTAAAACTCTAATGTAGGATTTTCAAGTTCCCCCTTCCTCTTCAAAAGCATCTCCAAATATTTGCAAACAAATTGTTTTGCAGCTACAACAATTTTACAAAGCTTGCACAGGATGAGAAAAATCTTTTACCCTTGTCCTGAGGGGTATGAACTTCTCTAGAGTTGAGGGTTTTTCTGTAGCAACCAGTTCTCTGACTGTTCTGTGTTCGCTGTTATGTCTATTAACAAGCCTATTTACTTTGACTATAGTTGGTGCTGAAAATCCACCCTTGACTGTCTTGCACAAATCTGCCTACCTCTTGGACCAAAGTGACTTAGACTTTCAAGGGGAACTAGAAGTAACAAGGTTAAGGGAGGAAGTGGTTACAAAAATCCGATGCAATCAGCAACTGGAGAAAGACTTGGACTTAATGAATGTTAAGATTGGACTGCTGATAAAAAACAGAATCACTCTTCAGGTCAGCAGACTGTTCAAGCACCCTTAGTAGCATGCACTGAGCAGTTTGCTGTGTTCAAGCAATGCTGGATTAGGTTTAGTTAAAATACACCTGGGATATAAGGCACTTGGCTTGTTTTAAGATATCTGAATAGTTGAATGTGGCTTGCGTTACAGGTTACTCTCTTCCAAGTATGTCAGTTTACTAAATGTCACTATTTTGCTAATAATAAACAAGAGTAATTTCACAGAATCTCAGAATGGTTGAGGTTGGAAGGGACCTCTAGAGATCATCTAGTCCAATCCCCCTGCTCAAGCAGGGAATTTCTTGTTAGGTTTTAAGCACATTTGCTATGGTAGAATGGAATAGACCTCAAAATATTTGAGAGCTTGCTCATTGCAAATAAGTGAGTCTGTACATAAGATCAGGTTTCTTCGTCATTGCTAGCAAGCCATAATGGTGATGAGATAGTCAAACACATTCTAAACACTGGTTAGTAAATAGAGAAAAACATAAAATTGCTAATAAAGGACCTTGTGGAAATAAAACACCAAAATGGTTGAAAACTGTTAATTTTCCATTTTATATTTTTGTGAATAGAGGACCTAAACCTTTGGTCATTGTGTCTGCAGGATGTGGTACTGCACAGTAAGAAACTTAACAAAAAGAGCAAAAGTCAACTGGAAGAGATGGTTATGGTTGACAAACAGGGTATCAAAGGCTTGAGCAAGGAGAGAAGGAAAAAACTGGAGGCTTATCAACATTTATTCTACCTTTTGCAGGTAAGTTAAAACACAAGTTGTTGAAGACAAACTATATTGCTTGCTTTGTTGTAGTGCTTTTAGTGGTGATCACAAAGATCTCCAAAGGACTGTAGTACACAGACCACAGTAAATGCCATCGTCATGTTCTAATATTCCTGTATTTGAGAATATCCTTGTTGTCTTTAAATTGTGCTAAAAAACCTATTTTTTCTTCAGATTAAATTCAGTCTATAATGAAGCCAAAACGAGGTTTTTGTGTACTAAAAGATACATAGAAAATTAACGTTATCTTTACATTGTATATGGGGGAAAAGAAAGCTGTCTTAGGCAGCTGACAGCATATAATGCATCTGGCTTTGTATTTTTTATTAATCTTACCTTAGATGAGTTATTTTAGAGGAATTTCAGATATTCATGGACAGATGCCTTCTAAAACTTAAGTATGTATGTAGTATGCATTGTCTTTTTGGTAGATATTGCCTACACTTAGCATTGAATTCATAGAGTTAATGCACTATTGTGTACCTTAACACTATAGCTAAGGTACTGTGTTAAGAGACTTCCAGTGAAATCGTCATCTATGCCATCTGTTTAGTGCAGTATTCAGTGTTTCTTATGCATTAATATTTGGAAAAAAGTAAAGCTCGTGCAGAAAAATGATATATGTGGTAATCAGTGTAAATGCTTTTAGAGTTAATGGAAGCAGTGCTGTCCCTAAAGTGTGGATAGTTTGTCCCAGAAAATAGAATTTGAGTCATTTGTTTATTTTGTAGACTAATCCCACGTATTTGGCGAAGCTGATTTTCCAGATGCCTCAAAACAAATCAACTAATTTTATGGATACAGTTATCTTCACTCTGTATAACTATGCCTCCAATCAGCAAGAAGAATATCTGCTTCTCAAACTCTTTAAGACTGCTCTAGAAGAAGAAATAAAGTATGTACACTTACTAGAAGACTTCAGTTAACTTGTCTTCCAGATAGGCCAATGAATTTTTTGAATATATCCTATCTTAAAGAATTTGGCTATAACTTTGTTATAAAAATACACGTGTAATTGTCGCAAGAGAAATTTGTGTTTTCAGAGTGGTGTGATTCTAGCTCAAACTATTTTAGATTCAGATAAATCTTTCTATGGTGGAGACATCTTCATGTGATAGATCCCTTGAAAGTAAATACTGCAATTTGTTCTGATTGAGTATGAAAGGTTAGGGTGTGTCTTGTTTTCCTTGTTTCAATATGTATTCTCTAAGTGTAGAGTTCATGCTTTCTCCTGAAATAATAAACTCTAAATTTATGTACTTAATAGATATCTGCTGATCAGCTATTTGGGCCTGAAATAGATATTGATTAGCAGCCACTCACAAAATACCCTGTTCCAGGGACATTATCTCAAATTATAATTCAGCAAGTAACACTTATAATCTTGCCTTTTATAAAAGTCTAATATATAGGCTGTATAAACATCCTTCATCATGTAAAAAAAAAAAAAAAGCTAGTTAGGATACTGAAAAGATGCTTTCAAAAATGTGGTTTTGAAAAATATACTTAGAAAATATGGGCAACTTGAGTACATAAGTTGGATCCGAGAAGTGTTCTGCTTTTGCTACGGCTCTAAGGTGGATCAGATACAGGATATTGTCACTGGAAACTCCACTGTCATTAAGATGGTTGTCAGCTTCAATTGAGGTGCTTGAGGGCAGAACACCCTGCACCAGCTCCTGGCCCTAGGGGTGAAGGACATCATGGATGACAAGTCCCTCATAATCAACACTAGCCCTGTGGATGTGTACAAGGCACGGGTAAAACAGTTAGAAATGCGAACTGGTGAGGCCAGGTGAGTGAGGATACTCGTAAAACTAGAGTTATCCCTCAGTTCAACTCATTTCCTGACAAATTTTGCTTTGTCCATACTGTATGTCCACCCATTTCCCTCATGTCCTTATAACATGGTAGGATTTTGGAGAGTGCAGAGGAGTGATTGAAATACTATACTCTGAACAGGAAGATCACTTTACTGGCCATGAATTTTGAGGCATTTCCATCATAATCTTTACTGGTGTGGTAAGCTATGCCATGGAAGAAGGTGTGACCTTAGGTCCAGGGTTTGTAACAACATCTGTTAGGAGTGTCCTGTGCTTTTGAGGAGCTACACTAGGATGTGTAGAAATCCATGTGTGGGACTTTTAAAATCTGATTTGTTAAAATTGACTTTCGGTAAGTAGGGAGGGCACATGATGGCATGTTGTACCTCTGCAAAAAAAAAAAAAAAAAAAAAAAAAAAAAAGTGGATCTGAGAATTGTGTTATTGAAACAAGCTCAGTTGTATTTACCTTGCTTAATGTGTTTCTTTTTCTGTTCGCTGATGACCTTACAAAGCCAAACAAAGTGTGTTTTACTCTCAAATAGGTTCAGGCTTATTTAATGTTTATTTGCTTTGCAGCAAATTGCACCTCACTGTCCACTCATCTATCCCATACTTTCAGAGCTTGCCCAGGAGGATGTTGTGAGGGACGGTGTCAAAAGCCTTGGTGAAGTCGAGATAAACGACATCCACTGCTCTCCCCTCATCTATCCAGCTGGTCATTCCATCATAGAAGGCTATCAGGTTAGTCAAGCAAGATTTCCCCTTGGTGAATCCCTGCTGACTACTCTTGAGCACCTTCTTGTCCCCCATGTGCCCTGAGACAACAGCCAGTATGAGCTGTTCCATCACTTCTCCGAGGACAGAGGTGAGGCTCACTGGCCTGTAGTTGCCTGGGTCCTCCTTCTTGCCTTTTTTGAAGACTGGCGTGACATTGGCTTTCTTCCAGTCCTCTGGCACCTCCCCTGTTCTCCAGGATCTTTCAAAGATGATGGAGAGCGGCTTAGCTATGACATCCGCCAGCTCACGCAGAACTCTGGGGTGCATCCCATCAGGGCCCATGGATTTGTGGGTGTCAAGTTTCCTTAGGTGCTCTCTGCCCCAATCTTCCTCTACCCAGGGCGAGTCTTCCTCTCTCCAGGCTTCTCCCCTTGTCCCTAGGGCCTGGGGCTCTAAAGGGCTGCCCTTGGTAAACACCGAAGCCAAGAAGGCATTCGGCAACTCTGCTTTTTCTGTGTTCTTTGTAACCAGGGTACCCATCCCGTTCACCAGCGGACCCCCTTTTTCCCTGATCTTCCTTTTGCTGCTAATATATTTGAATAAGTTTTTCTTGTTATTTTTAACATCCCTTGCCAGATTGCGTTCCAACCGCACCTTAGCTTTCCTTGTCGCATCTCTGCATTCCCTGACTACGTTCCTGTATTTCTCCCAGGGGGCCTGTCCTTTTTTCCACATTCTGTATACCGTCGCCTTCTGCTTGAGCATTGCCACAAGCTCCTTGCTCATCCACGCAGGTCTCCTGCCCTCTCTGCCTGACTTCTTACACACAGGGATGCACTATTGCTGGGCATGGAGGAAGTGCTGCTTGAAAACTAACCAGCTCTCTTGGGCCCCCCTACCTTCTAGAGCTCTAGCCCATGGGATTCTTCCGAGGAGGTCCCTGAAGAGGCTAAAGTTGGCCCTCCTGAAGTCCATCATTGCAAGGCTACTTACAGCCCTGCCACCTCCTCGTTGGGTCCTGAACTCCACCAACTCATGGTCACTGCAGCCGAGGCTACTCCCCACCTTCACATCTCCTACAAGTCCCTCTCTATTTGTTAGCACAAGGTCCAGTAGCCCACCTCTCCTCGTTGGCTCCTCCACAACCTGCATCAAAAAGTTATCGTCGACGCTCTGCAGGAACCTCCAGGACTGTTTGTGCCTGGCTGTGTTGTCCTTCCAGTTGATATCTGGGTAGTTGAAGCCCCCATGAGAACCAGGGCCTGTGACCATGAGGCAACATCCAGCTGACTGTAGAAGGCCTCATCAACTTCCTCATCCTGGTCAGGTGGCTTGTAGCAGACACCCACCACAGTGTCTCCCACCGCCTGCCCTTTAACCCTTACCCACAAGCTCTCAACTCCCTCATCCTCCACTCCCAGGTTGAGCTCCATGCATTCCAGTTGCTCTCTCACATAAAGAGCAACTCCACCACCTCGCCTTCCCAGCCTGTCCTTCCTAAAGAGCACATAGCCTTCCATGGCAGCGCTCCAGTCGTGTGAGCTATCCCACCAGGTCTCTGTGATTCCAATGAGATCATGACGCTGGGACCACACACAGATCTCCAGTTCGTCCTGCTTATTCCCCATGCTTCATGCATTGGTGTACAGGCATTTCAGGGAAGTAACCGAGCCTGCAGGTTTCCCAGGAAGGGTGAAAGAGGACCCTCTATAATCATCTCCTATCCTCACTTCCCCACCACCATACTCCCGCTGGAAGCTATCTGACCTTGTCTGTGTGGTACTGTTCGCTGTGTCTGTGTGACACTCCCCTTCCCCCTTCTTGCCTAGTTTAAAGCCCTCCTAACCAGGTTGGCCAGCCTTTTGGCAGAGAGATGTGTGCCCCTCTTGCTGAGATGGATCCCATCATTCCCCACTAGCTGGTGGTCATAAAAAAAGAGTCCCATGGTCATAGAAGCCAAAACCCTGTTGCCAAGCCCAGGGGCGCAGCCAGTTGTCAATCTGCCATATCTGCCTTCTCCTTGAATTCATTCCCCTCGTTGACAGGATAGAGGAGAATACTACCTGGGCTCCCGTACCTTTGATGGCCATCCCTAGGGCTCTGAAGTCACGGTTGATGTTTCTCAGTTTCCCCGTGGTATCATTTGTGCCTATGTGAAACAGTACCAGTGGGTAATAGTCGGACTCCTGGACAAGCCTTGGGAGCCTTTCTGTAACATCCTTTATTCGGGCCCCTGGCAAGGAGCAGACCTCTCTGAATAAGGGGTCAGTTCTACGTATCGGTGCCTCCGTGCCCTGCAGCAGGGAGTCACCCACAACGATCACCCGCTGCTTCTTCCGGGTGCTCCTTTTCTCCTTAGGGGGAGCAGCCTCAGAGCGTGGACCTGACTGCCTCTCTGTAGACAGCCCCCTAGATGGGCCTTGGTTCAAGGCCTCCTCTATCTCATCCCCAAGTTCCAGGGCCTCGTACCTGTTGGACATGGTCACTGGTGGAGGTGAGGCAGGCCGTGGAAGGGTTCTCCTGCCCCCTCGAGTAGGGACCTGTTTCCATTGTTGTTCATCCCTTGATAATTTGAACACAATGAAATATGTGAAAATTTATGAATATGTGAAAATATATGAAAGCCTTTTAAAAGCAATTAGTGGTTGCATGGTGCATTTGCATGCTGCTTAATCCCTAATGCTCAGTTTCGCAGAGACCTTCCCCGGTACCTGATCCACTGTGATGTTTTCAATTCATAAAAGCTAGTGGCAAAAATCCCATTAACCAGGTTCAACTCATACTTTCAACAAGGTTATGATGAATTGAGATCCTTTGGATTTCAGGAAACCCAGATGATGGCAATTATTTGCTAACTTCAGTTGTAACCTTGCTTTTGTTATGGCAAAAATTGTGAAATAATCTTTAAGGATAACATTACAAAAGGAATTGTTTATTTAAATCTGGGAATGGAAAAAAACATGAATAAAAGTGCTGCCTAGCATGCATAGTTTAGATCTATTTTACTTTTGAAAAGCATAGGAAAGTGTGGATAAAGCTGGGTAGTTGGGCACAGGCTTGCTGGCTGGGCTAAGGGAACATGAGTCTTCTCCAGTAGCATGGTCCAGTGCAGCAGGAATCCTACATCCTGTGCCAGGGACGGACTGCATTCCTTATCACCTAACACAGTATTTGCCCTCACAGACCTTCTCGCATGTAGGTGGGGAACAGAAAGCAGAAAGTTGTACCCAGAAACTCCGAAGTGCTTTCTGTGCCTCGTGTGTTGTTCTGCCCTGTGCCATTATCGGACACACGGCTGGCATTGCTCCCAGCTGCTTCCTTGCTTCTCTCTAGGCTTCTTCCTTCTAGTGAGCAGAACAAGTGCTTTGACAGCACCTAGAAAACTCCAACAAAGCACCTGCTGAGTAAGCCCTTGTGCAATCCTTGCCCTTGAGAGCTGATAATTGCAAATCCAGGAGGTTTTATTATGGGGCTAATAATTAGCACTCTTAAAGTTCCAGTGCTAGACTCAGTTACATGTGAATCCACTTCTGTTTTTTTTTTTTTTTTTAAAAAAAAAGGAAAAAAAATAAGTTATATATTTCCCACAGAAAAATCATCCTTTAAAAATAGTACTTGTGTCTGTTCTAATGGCTCTGGTTATAGATGTCATATCGAAAGTTGATGTTTATGAGTTGTACAGTAGTATGGATCTGGGCAGGGACAGTCAGCACATTATTTTTAATCTTTGAATGCAGAAATGCTGTTACCACTGTCCAGTTTTCAATAGAATTTTTTTTTCAGTTGTCTGATATGCGGTAGCTTTTTAGGAAGCGGAGAGGCTTAAGAAAAAGGAACATACAAGCCAGCTAAAAAGCCATAAACTATCAATTTGAAATGAAAGTAATTATATTACAAAAGTCCATGGTGAAATGGGGGTATGCATTGCTCTTGAATACCTCTTGGGTATCTCGTCAAGTTTTGCTGCACATCAATTGCTCATTTCAGTGCTGGAGATGCTGCAAAGGAGGAAAGCAATGCATAGATCTTCCCTTGGCTTTTTCATTTCGTGTTTTTAAGATCAATGTTTATGTCACATCCCACCTTATAAGTGCTCCTTCTCTGGATTTTCTTTGCAAAGGCTCCTGCAAAGTGGAGCCGCTGGACCGCTTCGGCCCCACCATCTGCTTGTACAGCTTGTCCTGGCCTCTGTTGTCCCACACAAATATCCACATAACTTCCAGGAAGGCCAGGTAAGCTGCCCTTCCCAGGGCCACAAACACGTGCGGCCACGTTCCCTGGAGCTGCATCCCTAATGCCCTGCACTGGTCCCCACTCCCAGGTCTTGAACAGGCCCTACTCCCTCTGTCCGGCCTCGGGGCTGGCAAGGAGATCTGTTCCTTTCCTTGCCAGAAACTGGGAGCCAGACACCAAGATTTTTAGCTCTGTGGAACAGGTCTTCACCCAAAACCACCTAATTACTTAAATACTTCAAATCTTCATACAGTACTCTTGTTGTAGTTGCTGGTGACCTGTACCAAATATTAATTATATTTTTAAAATGTAATGCATACCTCTAAAGGTAATTGAGTCATATTTCAATCATTTTTGTGAGTAGCCCATGAAATATATGCTGTAAAAATAAATAAATAAACACATATTGATCTTTCACCAGGTCAGGAATGGTAATACAGTAATGACTCCATCCTAGAAAAAACAGATCAACCACCTTTTCTGTCAAGCCATAAACAAACCTAAACACAGTGGGGAGAAAATTTCTTTGGTTCAAAGAAACCCAAGAAGGCAGACAGAGGTAGATAGAGCTCGGAGCTGCTGTTGGCAAAAAATGACTTGATTCAATTACTCACTACGCAATGAGGATACTATTGCAGCTGTCATCACCAGGTGATATGTTGAATTAAATAAGGGGAATTAACCTTTGCAATGCTGGGAATCTAGCTTTCACTGATCAAATAGTTGTGGAACATTTAGATTTTTCTTAATTCTTACTCCCACGTTCCTAATTAATTTGCCATCAAACCTAGTAACAAGAGCTAATACACTGAGTACTAGGAAGAGCCACGCAGAATTTTTGCACAATTTAAA
Source organism: Tinamus guttatus (assembly GCF_059628265.1). Classification (NCBI taxonomy): domain Eukaryota; kingdom Metazoa; phylum Chordata; class Aves; order Tinamiformes; family Tinamidae; genus Tinamus; species Tinamus guttatus. The sequence continues at coordinate 144,113 of NW_028290395.1, read as the reverse complement.
TGCAAGAGCTGCTGCTCTTGCATTTCAGCCTTTTAGACTTTTGCAAAAAGATATTTAATAGCTGCTAGAAGGTTATGCAGAGGTAAGACTACCTGGTTTAAATGTGCAGTTATTAACTATAAGGTAAAAGATGACACGGAGGGTGTCAACGATGACTAAAATTCAGCACGTAAGGCAGGGGGACCTACATGTCACATCATGCATATAAAAGTTTTTGCTTACGTGGTTTTGGGCTGTGCAATGCTACCACGGGCTGGGAGGAAGCGGGGTGATCAACACTGAAACACTCCTCTGGGTCTGGGTCACTGTCAGTGACCTTCCAAACACCTTTCTTTTCTAGTGCAGTTATGCCCAGTCAATTACTGTATGTGACACATTTGACCATGAGGGGAGTGAGGGGGTGACTGCTTGGAGCTGGTGAGGCAGGAGACAGACAGGCCTGCTCAGGAGTTACTCAGAGGCAGTCTCGAGGGCTGGGAGAAAGCTTTGCTGTCCCCAAAGCAGCATTGCATGGCCACCATAGGTGTGGAAACCCCCTGGGACTAGTGCAGTCCAGCAGTTCTCTCACAAGTGCCCCAGGAGATGCTAGCAGTGAATTTGGCTGCCTATGCTCATGCAGTAATTGGCTTCTGCCATTTGACACTTCTGCAAATGTTAACAGCTCTGTTCACTTTCTAAACACACATTAACTGTTTTAAGATTTGGCAGCTAAATACTTGCAGATTATTGCATACTTAGGGTTTAAATATTTGTCAACTTCCAGCTAAATAGAAGTAATTTTCTAAACCTGGATAATAATAATGGCTGTAGTTTTCATTAAACTTAAACAAAAAAAATCGCAAATTATTCCATCTCAGTCGTTTTACAGAGCCACAGCTTCCTGCCAAGAAAGTGATAACAGAATAAACAAATTGTTTTTGTTTAGAACTATAGCTTTGTGTGTGTGTGTGTGTGTGTGTGTGAATCCTCAAGTTTTGGTCAGATGACTGCATTGGATCTAATGAAGAGTTTGTGTTTTTTTCCTGACTGTGCTGACAGTGGAAGGTGAGGAGGAAACCTGCAACACTGAACGGACATGGAGGGGATGCAGCCCAGCAGGTTGCATCTCCTCCTCTCTTCCTTTCTCAGCAAAGGCCATTTCCAAATTATGTTCTGGAGCCCTGGCTGGACAGCATGCTTGTTCCATTAAACTCACTTCTTTGGGGACACTGTGCTTTGCTTCTAGGCAGACTGCAACCCTACTGTTAAAACACTTACATAAATGGGTCATAGTTCTGTGCTTTTTAACCAGTAACCCTAAGCAGGGTGAGAGCACTCAGTGACAATGACATAGGAAGTCCCCAAAAAACATTTGCAAACAACTTGTACTACATTGAAATGACATTTGTTAAAGCTTGAGAGTTGCACTGAAACTATCGAAAGCTATATGTGCTCAAACACAGATACATGCCTTTCCTATTATAGAGGAGGGAAATGCCCAGTCTCTACAGAACATATCCTTTCTAATTCAGCTTTTCTAATTTTCCCTTCCTTAAACTGCAATTTGCTAAACTCAAGTACATCCCACTAGCCATCTTTATTTCAGACAGAAATGCTCCTGCCTAATTCGTTATGTCACATACAGAAGTTCAATACATTTAGTTTTGTCCCATATATATTGCTGAACTGTGATGGGGCCTAAATTGTTAATGTGACACTGTCTATTATTCCTAGCTCTACACAGTAACTTGGATCTAGTTCAACTGAGCTTTAGAGAGGCATTTGTATGCCTGTTGCTTAAGCTCCTTTATATTAATTTAGCAGAATAAAACTACAACAGACAAGGTAGCAGACTCTGCCAAATCTGGCAATCACATAATAATACTTTCTTTCTTCTATTTGCTATGCTCCATTATGGACTTCGATACTATTTAAATTGTCATAAGCCAGGACTGCAGCCAGAAAAAACACCACAACCTCTCAGCGTCTTTGGACATTTGTGCATGTCTCTAAACACTCCCTTTTTAACAGTGTCGCAGCCACGTAACCAGATGGGAGAACAGATATTGTTAAAATTGTACCTTTCTTTGGATCACTTTCGTGCTATCCCTGTATGGCTGTACCAGCCTATGGGCCAGCACACGTGAGGGGACAGACCACAAAAAAGGGGGATACTGCTAGTTCATATACATGCTGAGAGAAGAGTAAGCTGTGATCCCACAAGTATCTGTTTTTCCCTTACTCCTACCAGGTGGCTATTCCAATATTTCACTGCTATGATGACTAGAAACATTGCAATTTCCATCTCATACTTTTTCATGCCTTATTTAACTCACCGATAAATTAAGAACATATGGATATAACATGATAAGACCCCAGAACAGATCACAGATACTGACAGATTGGCTACATGGTCAGATCATATGCTTAAAATGGAATTCATAGCTGGAAGTTAATAAATGAATGACTTTTAGTCAAAAGGAAGATTTCTATGATTAATCAGGAAATGTGGTCAAAATGCAGCATTTCAGGTATATAATTCCAACTAACCGCATATCAGCACAGCATAATAGAGAATGCAGAATAAAAAAAAATACATTGATCTATTGCACAAGCCTTGGATTAAGTTCACTTTTCCATTTAAGCAGCAACACAACATGGTATTATGGTTCAATGAATTATATTTCCTCATCTCTTAAAGCAGTTGTGCCTCTCATTAGTCATTACAAAAATCAAAGTTCAGTGAAGAGTGAGACCTGCCCTAAAAAAAAAAATAGGGTTTTGATTAAGAATTCAAAAACACTCCTTAATGGGAGAGGATTTTTTAAATCTAGATATAAAAAAAATAATCTAGATTCCAGTGTTGTTAAAATGCTGGAGTAATTCAAGCTATTTTGGTATGTCAACTGCTTTGCATGAGTATCCCCATGTCCATCTATTAAACTGAACTATAAGCTTGACAAAAAAAAAAAACTTTCTATCATTTGGAAATTAAAAATACTCTCTGATTAGATAGACCCAAGTATTAGCAGCTATTAATGGCAGAGACAGAATCTCACTGCCATCATTAAATGACTTCTCAGGTCCAGACTCTTGGTATCCCCTTCCTATTGAAAATAACACTACTGCTTGGGCAACTCCAAGCTCCTCGGGAGTCATCAACACCTCCAAGACTGTGTTCACTGTGACAGCTGCCCCAGGCCTTATCTTCACCAAGGTGTTTAGATAAGGTCAGTAAAACTGACCTGCTTGAAACCAACACCTGCTGAAACTACCTGGGGCTGGACACTGTGTCCTGGCCAAGCCAAAGCCCCAGTACTGCAGCCTTCTCCGTGCTGCTGTTCAGCACGGGTGAAAGCTCCTGCCTCCACTACCTGTGGTGGGGCCAGAGGATGCCTACAGCTCTAGCTTGGGGGATGTTACATGAGCCTCTGTTTGGATGACCTGCCGTGGTTATAGGGGCAGGTTATAGTTTGGCGACACCACAGTCCCTGTGTCCATCAGGACATTTTATTTGCTCCCTTGGGCTCCCTGTTTCTTTCATGGAGAGCATTTGGCATTTACCAAATGCTGTCTCTGCTGTCTTTGCACTGTTTTGGAGCTCTTGGGAAGCTGACTTGCTACTCATCAGCACTACTCTTTGTCTCAATAAATTACTGATCTACTTGCTCTTAGAAGGGCCCAAAAAAATGCCATCAGCAGCACAAGGGACCATGTAGCTAGGAGACAGTTCTTCCTCTGACTGCTGATCTAGGAAGCTTTAGATTCCCAGAGCCATCATCTGAAAGTCTCATCTTGCTTATTCTCCTGAAAGCTCATCCTCAGCCACTGTTCTCTCTTCTTGCTCAGAGTTTGAGTGCTTGCTTTCACACAGCCATCCCTCACATCCCTCCCTAAATTTCCACATCCATACAGATTCTGGATTTACTAAAACATTTCACAGCACGTTGTAATTCTGGTAAGGTCTCAACAGATAAAGGGATGATAAAAAAAAAAAAAAAGTATTTTTCCAGGACACTACTCAAAACACTGGTTCTTTCCTTGGTTTGTGGCTTCACTTTCCATAGGCTTCCTGTAGTTTGAGATAGGTGGGGAATTGGAAAAAAAAAAAAAAAGATAAAAAGATCCTCTCTTGAGGGCACTTTGGGGAGTGGTAGAAGGTGTAGTAGTTCTATGTTAAAAATAACAGAGAAAGAGCACTGAAAACACATGCATGCTTCTACTAAATTGGAAGATGTGGAAGGCGGATGCAAATGGCAGGCAAAGGTAGGCAATGCCATTGTGCAGGCTGGCAGCAGCAGAACTAATGTGAATGGGAGTGAGGGCAGTAGGGAAGACAGCAAGTGCATTAGTGTATCTGTAGGTTATTTCTGCTGTGGGTTATTGCTACTACAGATTGCTACTAATCTGAGACATATGCCCACAAGGTAGAGAAAGAATAAGTTCAAAAAGGTCATGAGAAAACCAGAAAAACATGTCATACTCCAGTATGCTTGTCTGGTGCCTCCCAACATCTGTTAGGTCAACACAGACAGTATGACCATCCTTTGATATTGTTTATAAACTCTGTGCTTAATTTAAAAATCATTTGTCCATTTATTCTTACCACCCAGAAAGAGAGGGAAGAAGATACAGTATCCCTTAAGTGCCCTAAAAATCACCTTCTTATTTAAGTGTCTTTTAAATACAAATAGGGTAAAATAAACACACTAAGCCAAACCAAACCAAAGTAAATACTCTCCATAGCCCTCTGCGGATATACACAGCTATGATGGCACCTTGTTTTGTACACAGGACTAGTATTTCTAAGAGCTCCTCGTGACAGACACCCCAGCAGCTGGCTGTGATTCCGTGAGCTGGCAAGTCTCTGAGCTTGTGTCTCAATGCTCTCTTTGAAGGTGACAGGGTTGATGGTTCAGTGTCCCTCTCTCCCTGCTCTTTATCTCAGGCTCACTAAGCACAGTTCTCCCAGCATGCACAAAAATTGGGGGTTCTGGACTGGCAATTTCCATGCATATTATCCAGCTCTTCGAAATGGGTACAAACCCCATGGGGTTTCCCAGAGGTCTGGTGTTTCCCCTGGTGTTTGTTTCCCTCAGGCTTTTTCATAACTCTCTCACCATGCTTCTGCTCCTTCATTTGGTCAGAGAAGTGCTGGCACAGCTGTGTGGTGGGGAAGCAAGAATGCAGGTGGGCTTGAAAAGATCCTCTTTCTAGAGCATAAAACATCAGGGATCACAGCAGGAGACTGTGCTGTTGCCTGAGTCATCGTTGCTCAGAAATGACGAGCATGACCTAAAGATCTGAACTCTTCCCGAGCTAGAATCAGATAAGATGGGTCCTGGAGGATGTTCAACAGTATTTGATGAGAGCAGAGGTACACAAGTGTAAACCAATGTGCCTTGCTACCATTTCAGCCTACACAGTGAGCGTGGAGTATGTGCCGCAGCTGCGGACATACTTTAAGGATGCTATCATGTCTGTGGTCTGATCAAAACGAATTCCCCCAAGCATTCTTTAGACCTTGTTTACATCTTCTCTGGACTTTGTCCAGTTTTGTTTTAGGAAGATACAGACCAAGCGTGCACCAACAAAGTCCCCGAATGAATGATTCCTTCGCATACATTACAGACATCCTCTGCTACAGCACAATATGTTTGACCGTTGTTGCAGTCGTGGCAGCCAAAAACACAAACAACTGGGGTAGATGCAACGCAAACTACGCTTTATTGTTTTCCAAGTACATTATTTATACTGAGCTTTCCTCGTCGTGGCTGCTGCTTATTGGTGAGGACTACAAAGGACAGTAGCTAGTGACAGAGTTATGATTGGATGATCCTTAGGTTGGCCAGTTTCTGCTCCGTGGCCAAAACCTCCTTAAACTTGTTATTAACTTTCTGCTGTCTCTGTGTGAACTCCCCATCTCATAGATACACTCTAATCTTTTCAAGGTTAACGTTCTCTGCTAAGGGAGCCAGGGATTCCACAGCCAGCTGTAATCCCTGACAGACCATCATTGTGTTTGTAATTCATTGCAAAGATTCAGTTAATTTTAACCAGAGTTGCTTTGTTATACACTCCACCCTTCCCTACTCCTTCCAGCACAGGTGTAGAAACATAATACAAGACTTGGCATAGATCCTTGCTGAAAATATCTTTCAGACCATTTCAAAGCAGAGTTTTCTTAAACAGTACTGGAGAGGAGAGGAGAGGAGAGGAGAGGAGAGGAGAGGAGAGGAGAGGAGAGGAGAGGAGAGGAGAGGGGATGTCTTTCCTCTGTTTGGTCGATGTATCCTGACGTTCCTTGCATTCATTTGCAGGAGATAAATCTGCTTACCCATCTTAACCTGTAGGATCAACAGTTCTCAATATTCATCATCCATTGCAACTTTTTTTCTGGTATCAGAAAGGTTTTTTGTTGTAAAATTTAAGTTAAAAGTTAAAGGGGGTTCCAGCCCTTTGAAACTGGTCTCAATAGACTGCTAAAACAGCAGAAATGATCCAAGAAGTATTATGGGACAATATTAGCCACTTTTAGTGGTTATATAATAAAGAACTAACAGCTGATTGAGTGTTTGGATAGTACCGTAGTATCACTAAAAACTTAGTTATCTTTGTGGTAAGCCATGAATAAACTTCCTATGTGAGATGGACCAACAGGATTCTGAAAGAAGCAGAAAATCCTTATCCAGCTCATCCTAATTAACACGTTGTCTTTAGTATTTTTCCATCACAACCCTCCCCATTATATTCCCACTGCAAACAGTTTCTATGTCTAAGAATACAATTATAATACTCTTGCTCTCATTGTCATAATACTGACTTTATTTTAAATTCCAGGCGTTGATGTAAGTTCAAATTTATCATTGTTTGCTTTCAGCTGATTCACTCAAGAGACTAGGTAGCTGTTACAAAGGACTAGAGTAACACCCACACTATCAAACCTGCCAATATAATAACAAGGTTTCTTTTTGTTGAGCTATTACATATTTTTCCCAAGCTTCATAATGATCCATTGTTTCATTTACTCAGCACAGATAGAAGAGTGGCATTATGTACAGCTTGCAGATGCAGACTCACTGAGCTAGTGGTTGCACGAATCTAATGAGTTGCAAGCAATCTCAGCATCCCTTTCTGTGAGTTCCTGTCTATGCAAAGAGCATCAATCATACTTCTCTAACTTACAACAGTAGCATGATAATAAGTCGATGTTACTTAAATATTAGTATCTTGAGTATAAATATACTTGTAAGTACAGATGTTAAGCACACTCCATCCTGTGCACCATGGAGCACATAATGTTATAATTAAGCCTGTTTCATACATAAGCATAAGCAGGTTGAATTAAAACTGTAGGAAGCCCAAATTCGAGCATTTCCTATTTTTGACCACCTTGATTTTGGCTCACTGCATGCTGTTTCAGAACATGTGATTTGTAGGCACATCTGCACACAAATGTTAGCAGCCATCAACTCAAGTGGAACAGCAGTGCTTTGCATTCTGCATATCTGGAGCAGTTGCATTTCATTTGCATGTCTGCTCTTTCTGCAAGGTCACAGGGAGCAGAAGCCACAACTCTGCTTTCACGTCCATGTGGAGTCAGGTCTGGTCCCTCTACATTAGCATCCACCAGGCATACTCAACATTTTGTTCTAGATCTTTGCCACTTCTCTCTGTCCCACCTCCAACCCAAGTTGTATCTCCTTGCTTTCTGGGAAAGGTGAAAGTAGGGGAAGCTTTGAAGGCCAGACATCTGGAAAGAACATGGGAACTGTGACAGAAAGCCCGAAAAACCAGCAATATCCATTAAATGACCACCTTATCAACCCATACTACCAGAGTGACCCCAAAATGACATTAATTAATATGTTCTCCCACACTGGCACCCACAGTAGTAACAACACAACAGGACACCAACATGACATGCTCATAAAACACTTTCATCATGGCCACTATTTCCAAAGACTACAAGAAACCTGGAGGAGATGGGGTGAGACAGGAGTGACTTCCCAGATGTGGAGAAATAAAATAGATCTTTGTTATCAAGGAGGAAGCACAATATAAAGCAGCTGCCCATTTTTTTTTCTTGTTTTGTAACAACCTTGCTGGAGGCATGCAGCATGTCAAGGCCATTGGTGAAAGCTGTCACTTAGTACCTAACAACCTAACAGCTCTGACAGCAAAGCTGGCCAGAATAGCCTGAAATGCTCAGAGACCTGTTCAAATGTTCTGGGTTAAAAAAAAAAAAAAAAAGGGAAAAAACCATGACTTAAAATGACTCCGGGTTTTTTAATAAATGAAAAGGACAAGAAGGAAAGATAGGGAACTTTCCTGCATTTAAATGAGTTAATTAAAAAGTTTCTTACGTCCACTGCATTATGTATGTACTTGAACAAAGCAAAACCTTGCTGTAATTCAGGGGGCCACAGAACTGGATGAGAAAATGCAGAGGGTACTTGGGGCTACAAGGAGCGGAACATCCCTGGTACCTTCCTTATCTCCCAGATGCCAGCTGGCAGTTGAGGATAAGCTCAACAAGAGATGACACATGAGCTTGTTTGGGATCAGAAACTAAATATATTTTTAAACCAATTCTTGTTGTTTCAATCAAACCAAACTTTCTCCTCCCTCCTTGACCCCTTTGCACTAACTGCACAGTTTGAAGGGTATTTAAGTAATTGTGCTGTCATGACAAGACAGATTTTGAATGTTAGAAGATTTTTATTTCATCTCCCTTCCAAAAACAAAGTCTTTTAGCACAGGGTCAACTTAAAAAATAAATATTTAAGGCACACAGCACGAACAGCCATTCTCTTACATTCTTCCTCAGTAGTTACAGTAAGCCACACACAGAAAACACACTTGCCATCTGAATTCAGAAATCCATAGGATGACACAAAGCACACAGGGCAAGCTCTTTATATTGAAAAATGCTCCCACCCATTTATTTAAGAACAAACAACTGTTCTAGTACTGACAGGCACCTTGCAGTGAAACCACATCCACTTTTCATTTAATAAAGGTGTACCAAGCATGTTTGACAAAGCCACATATCTTCATGATTATTCACACTCCTTATGTTGTTAAAAACCAGTAAAGACCTGCAGGGTATGGCTCCCAATCCTGGCAGAACTAGACGTCTCCTTCCCAGCTCCCAAACCGTAACGCGTTAATGCCACCACACCCAAAGGCACTCAAAGAGCGAGGGAGAGCAGATTTCTGACCTTTGACCAAAAGTGCACAAGGCTTTCCCGATAACATGTCCTGCCAGCCACTGCTGCATCAGGAAATTATGAGCTACTACTCACTATCACTTTTTAGTGTGCTCTAACAACCAATACTGGTCCAGCACCAATGACACCTGCATGTTCAAATCTCCCTGCAAGCCATTGAAAGCAGCAAGGTGAAACTTCCAGGCTTATTAAAGTGTTAATCCTTACTATAGCAGGAAAAGTAGGAAGCTACCAGGTTGTAATGAAGGACTGAGGACTTGTTTGTAATGGAGGACTTAATAACCATCTACAGTCACCCACTTATTCCTCCTATGGCAGTTAGTTTATTATAGCTGTTCTGTTTTTTGATTATAAATGGTTGTGAATTAGAACCTAATAGTCTGTGCTTAGTTAGCATTTCCTAAATTTTCCTTCCAAACTGATAAAATGGCATACCAGGACTGCAAATAGGCTTAACAAATGAGTTGTCCTCAACAAGGATAAGTATGAATAACGAAGGCTTGATGCTGCCCTGTACAACGTCCCAGTGATTTGAATAGGAGTAAGACCACATCTACCTTCTCTCAAACATTGTTAAGTCCTGAGGCAGTCCTAATGTGCAGACTTCAAAATGGGAACCTTCCTAACGAATATTACGCCTGCTGAAAATGTCAGCTTGGAACATTGACTCCTAGCTAAAAGTAAATGAACAGAAAAAAAAAGTAGCTGTTCAGGAAAAAATAAAAAGAAAGAAAAAACAAAGATACACATTAACTAACTGGCAGCCTTTCCATGGTTGTTAGTCAAGCTCAGATGGAGCACCAGGACTTACTGTGTGTGAGTGCTAAAAAACCACTAGCTTGTTCCAAGGCAGGCTGATAAAACTGTCTGGTATTAAAGCTGCTTAACCTTCCCTCTTGGAAGACCCTACTTTAATTGCTTTTTAATTGCATAGGAATTCCAGAGGGAGATGATCTTTATGTCAGTTATGAGTTTCTGATATCCTTATGAAAATCTTGCCAAGTTATGAACTTTTAACTCATAGTTCCCATAGTTTCCTTAGTTACTGGAGGCTAAGTTCAAGGCTGTGTTGTGTAAAGATGGGTCTGCAGTGCTGCCTGCTCCTGCACCCAGCTGCGGGACCTGGACCTGTTTCGGGGCAGGCCAGGGCAGATTTTGTTCAGTGGCAGAAAGGGGTCCCTTTCCTTTGTTTCTCTCCCTTCCCATCCTTGCTGGATTCAGGCAAAATGGGGAAGGAGCTCAAAGCTGCCTGCTTTGGATGCAAAGGGAAACAAAAGCCAGACTGCATGGAATAAATCTGCAGAAAATAAGCAGTGAAAACCAGGACTGAGCTGTGGCAGACAGCGGTGTGCGGAAAATCTCGCTGTCAAGAACTGAATGTCCAAAAAGGAGACAGAGGAGTCCTAAAACTTTATTCAAATAAAGGGAGAGTCCACCGGGCATAGCCCTGTGGGGTCTCTCAAATTGCTGGGGGACGCAGCCCCCCTTTTATCCTAATTTCCCGACCGAGGGACGCCCTCTCCTTTTCCCCATTGGCCAAGGTACTCAGAAGTTACAGCCTTCTCGGCCCGCCTACACCGAACTCCGGCCTCCCGCCTTCTGTTCTCACCTGAGGTCACCTGACTCCTTTGTCCCCCTTGCTGAAGAATGTGGGGGAATTGCCCTATTTCCCTCCTTTGTAAAGGCCCCCATTTCGTTGCAGATGGCTCTTTTTGTCCCACTCCCTCATGGCTCCACTCAGTCTCCCCTCCCTTTGTCCTGCTCTTCAGCCAAACTGTGGAGAAACCCCCTTATTGATGAATACAGAAACTTGAGCATTCCGCTCAATCCCTCCTCTTTTTCTTTTTTTTTTTTTTTTCCTCCTTTGGACAATATTTGTTTTTACAAACTAGCTTATTAACTAACAACCTGCGTTCAGTATGTCTAGTACCCATGAGTAGTCTTCATATCCTCCTGGACTCCCACAGACCCAGCAACCCAGAGTTTATTTTCCAGACCCACTCCCAGCCAGCGGTACAGATCAACTGAGAAGTCCGGACTTCTGGAGTCTTGGAAATAGTCCATCCATGCTCAGCTGTCTTGATTGATGTTTCTGTGGTTACCAAGACCCAATCCCCTGATTGGATATCATGGACTGCAAAATCCAAGGGGAGGGTCTGTGCAAGCTGGTCTTCCTGTCGGAGAGACTTCACGAGAGAATGTATTCTGGCCACATATTGCTTTAAATATATCTTCCCACAGTTTTCCAAACATATGTGCCACCCCATATGAATAAAGATATTCAATAGCTTGCCTTGATGTAATTCACAGGCTCTTATTAGAGAATACAGTTCTGCGGTTTGGGCTGACCAGGTAGATGGCAGCTTTCCTCTTTCTAGCAGCTCCCTCCCCTTAATGATCATCCATTCAGAAGCCCCTTCAGGTAGCAACGCCCTGACCAGGTATGGGACCTTGACAACATGGGATCCCCCGTGGTCAGTTTTCGGACCTCAGTTACCATTTGGGCTGTACCTGCGCAATTCTGCAGACAATAAGGCCACCCCTTAGCCACTGGGTCTAACATTTTAGAAAAATAAGCTATTGGTATTCGCATGCCTCGATGCCTTTGCACTAAAATTCCCTTGCCATGGCTCTGTTCTCCTTCTCATGTCCATACCACAACATTGGGGCTGTTTTGGGTTAAACCCCCAGCCAAAATATGCCCCATATATATATATAATATACATATACATATATATATATATATTTTCCCGACACCCTAAACCCTTTTTGGGCCAAGAAATTGAGTAACTTCACAGCAGTTTCCTTCACCATCCTCTCTTGTTCACCTGATAGGGGCAAGTCATGCTGCAATAACCTGGCTCCTGGGGGTGGGATAAATTCCTTCAGTATTTTCTACAAGGCTTGTCCAAATAGGACCAGTGCCTTGGTGTATCCTTGCAGGAGGACTGTCCATGTCAATTGCTGTTTTATCATTTTCCTGGAACTGCCCACACTTCTGAGTTCACTTCAGCCTAGCTTTATATCCAGCCATCAACTCCAACCCCTCAGCAGATTGCCTCTCTCTTTTGTTACATGGATTCCTCTAGATGTTGCCCTTAACCGTATTGACACACATTCTTTCTCGATGAGACCCTTCTCAATATCACTGAGATACTGGCACAAAACCTGACAAAGACTAGGATCATCGTCCGACCCTACAGGGGGCCACCTAAATCCCCCTGGTAACTTATATTCTGGCCAAACAAAACAACAATATTTTATCATTAGTTCCTTAATTACTTCTGGGGGAATGCACAAGTTATCCCAAACCCTCAAAAGTCTTCCCAAGGGACTATATAGGTATAAGTCGAGGTCATCATACCTTTTTCCAGCACCCTCTTTTGGCTTCCCTTTGCTGCCCTCCCTGGATGTCCATATCGGGGTCGTCACCCCTTTTGTTCCCCAGTCCCATAGTACTCACCAGTGAGATTTCGATGGTCCTTTCCGTCAAACCTGGTCCTTTCCGTCAGACTTTAGCGCTACCCGGAGGTCCTTTCCGTCAGACCTAGTCCTTTCCGTCGGGCTTAGCGCTACCCGGAGGTCCTTTCCGTCAGACCTAGTCCTTTCCATCAGACTATAGCGCTACCCGGAGGTCCTTTCCGTCAGACCTAGTCCTTTCCCTTCCGTCAGACCTACTCCCTTCCGTCAGACCCCTTGAGGACCCCCTCCCGGACCTACCTGCGGATCCCCCTGATCCGCTTCTCGTCTGTCTCCGGACAGTCTCGGGAACCCAATCGGTCGTCCAGTGCAGGCTGCCGTCGAAGGGAGTCGATCACCAAAAGCTATGGTGAGGCGCGCCGTCGACTCCAATCGCCGTCTGCCGTTCCCAGAAGGTGGAAGGATCCCGGATGAGCCCCCAATTGTGCGGAAAATCTCGCTGTCAAGAACTGAATGTCCAAAAGGAGACAGAGGAGTCCTAAAACTTTATTCGAATAAAGGGAGAGTCCACCGGGCATATCCCTGTGGGGTCTCTCAAATTGCTGGGGGACGCAGCCCCCCTTTTATCCTAGTTTCCCGACCGAGGGACGCCCTCTCCTTTTCCCCATTGGCCAAGGTACTCAGAAGTTACAACCTTCCCGGCCCGCCTACACCGAACTCCGGCCTCCCGCCTTCTGTTCTCACCTGAGGTCACCTGACTCCTTTGTCCCCCTTGCTGAAGAATGTGGGGGAATTGCCCTATTTCCCTCCTTTGTAAAGGCCCCCATTTTGTTGCAGATGGCTCTTTTTGTCCCACTCCCTCATGGCTCCACTCAGTCTCCCCTCCCTTTGTCCTGCTCTTCAGCCAAACTGTGGAGAAACCCCCTTATTGATGAATACAGAAACTTGAGCATTCCGTTCAGCGGGGAAGCACTGGTCAGAGTAGGAGCAGGAGGACTGAATACTTTTCAGGACTGAAGGTCTAAGAGGGAAAACACTGCATATATGTATATGTCTGTCTGAACTGGAGATTAGATAAGAGCCAGGTGGGAAGACGAGGACAGGAGATCAGGGGCAGGAGGCTGAGCGTGTGTGGAGTGGCTGGTAGCAGAGCCACGTTGCAAGTGAGTGCCGGAGAAAGAGAGTGGCAGGGCTAGAGGAGACGCGTGACAGGGAGGCAAGGCAAGCACACAGCCCCACTTGCGCGTGTGCTGCTCCCTCCACCTCCACACCTACCACTGACTCTGTACCCAAAACACATGGTGTTCACTTAGCTTGCTGGTTTTAATCGTTTTTTTTTTCATTTTTGCATGAACTGCAGACCATATATATGTCTAGAGGTGTGAACTAGGGTGGAAGGTGGAATTCACTAACTTGTGTGCTTGATTTTACACACCTAAAACCCTTTTAAAAATTCTTAGTTGTGTGCGCAACTGAGCGCAATGCTGAATTTTATTATTCCTGGAATTGGTGTTTGCACAGATTAAAGGGTACAAAAGGCTGGTGTGTGCACTGTGTTTAAGAGAGGCTGACAAGTGAGAATACCTGATTCTTACATTGTGCCACCAATACAGCACCATAAATGCATTCAGGGTTAAACAAGTGTTAAACATTTTCCTGCTGTCTTACATAGGACAACATGGTGAACAAAGTACAAAGGATAGGTAATGCAAGGTAACACCCTGAGGCAGCAGGAACACATCTGTCTTATGAAATATCCCTCCAGTCCTTTTCTGAACTACTTTGTACATCCTAGGACTAGTTTGCTAAATTCAAAGAGAAATTTTACATATATCATGACAGCCTCTGGCTACACAACCATTCAAACAACACTTTTGTTGACTTTACTTGACACTGATCTGATTTTTAAAAAAATTTATATGCATAGTTAGGGTTTTTCTTGGCATTTAAGAATCAGCATAATAAATAGCATTAATGGAACACAATGGAGGTGACTTTTTAATGGATTTTTCTTCTTGAAATCTCAGACATTACTCACAGTAAGAAGTCATACTGTAAACAGAGTCATATTGTAAATATGACCTATTACTATACAGTGTGTGTGTGTATATATATATATATATTATTTTTTCCCATGCAGCGGATGAACTGGAGGAGTGTGGCGCAAAACACACCAGCTTCCAGCTCCACAGAAGAGTCTGGGGGGACATGGTGTCAAAGTAGTAATATATAATAATAATAAAATCCAAGGCCACAACCCCCGTCGCTCACCCCTCGGCCAGCACTCCCACCATTTCGTGGCAGCCAAGCGCTCCCTGGGGTGTGGCTCCTCCCGCCATTTCGCGGACCCCCCTAGTGCGTGGTGGTGGTGGTCCTCAGGGCGGCAGGTGACGAGTCCGGGGCTGGCCCCGTCTAGCACCGGGCCGGTAGCGGAGACCGCGCCCATCGGCCCACTTCTTGCTCAGGTATCAGACGAAACTGGTCGGGCGCGCGGCAGAAGTGGGAGCGCGGCGGGGATGGCGGGAGCATGGCTAGATGCCGTGGGCTGTGTCTGCGGCTGCTGTGCGCGCTGCTGGGAGATGCCGTGGCCGCAGGTGAGAGGCGGGGCCGGCCGCATCCCCGCGGGTTTGGGAGCCGGGGTCCCCCAAGGACCTGCGGCGGCTGAAGGCTCGGCTGCCGGCGGAGCTCCGCGCTGGGTGAGCGGGGCAAGGGGGGCGTCGGATTCGGCGCCAAATGGGAGGGAAAATAAATAAATAAATAAATAAAACGATCAAGCCGCGACTGGGAGAGCTCAGAGTTAACTCCTGCCCAGTGCAACTCGCCTGGAGCCTTTGGCTGGTTGCCCCCTCCCCCTGGGGAGGTGTCGGTCTGCCCGGCTTCCCGCGCGGGACAGCGGTAGCAGCCTCGAAATTATCCCCGAAATTAATTAATTAATTGCGTCGAAATCATCTCTCTTCGAAATTACTTCCAACTCCCCAAAGTTAGGATGTCCTCTTAATCCTACTGCTTATCTCTGCTAGTTTTTGTTATTGCATAATGTGCATAAGTGTTTTTAAGAGGAGACAGCCTTTCATATTGAGCAGACTGCTCAAGTTTGTGTATTCACCAATAAGGGGATTTCCCCACAGTCTGGCTGAAGAGCAGGACAAAGGGAGGGGTGGGGGCCTTTACAAAGGAGGGAAATAAGGGAATTCCCCCACATTCTTCAGCAAGGGGGACAAAGGAGTAGGTGAGCTCAGGTGAGAACAGATGGAAGGAGGCAGGGAATTTGGTATAGGCAGGCCGGGAAGGCTGTAACTTCTGAGTACCTTGGCCAATGGGGAAAAGGAGAGGGACGTCCCTAGGTCGGGAAATTAGGATAAAAGAGGGGCTGCGTCCTCCAGCAATTGGAGAGACCCCACTGGGATATGCCTGGTGGACTCTCCCTTTATTTGAATAAAGTTTTAGGACTCCTCTGTCTCCTTTTTGGACATTCACTTATTGACAGCGAGATTTTTCCGCACAATATTTAACTGCTTTAAGGGTTGTGCCTTGCTACCTTTAATAAAACCTGTTGCCATCTGCACACATGCTCTTTGCACCATGTCCTCCTGTATTTGTTCCTGCTGTATGTTAGTGCTTATTTGCATAATAAATGTATGGGGAAAGGTCATGTAAATAACGGAGATGAGCTTATGGTGTTTAAAAAAAAAAAAAAAACAGACGCCAGATTTTTACCATATATGGTCATCACCTGTGGGCAAGTGCATGCCAAGAGTAGATACTCTTTTCTTAGTTTATTGAGTGATATGTTTTGATTCAAAGGCTTAAAAATAAATTGATAATAAACGGGCTTAAGACAGTGTAGGACCCTGTGCAAAGAGGGGCCATATAAGAAGTTAATAAGGTTGAGGTGACTAGGTACCTAATTTCGCTATTTGCTTCCGTGAACATAGCTTGCTACTTATGCTGAGCCACCCTGCTCTTGCTGCAACCATGAGATAAGATATCAGCCGTGAAGAACTGGTAACTGCAAATAACGTATGAAGGAGTTGCAGCTGTCTATAAAAACACGGACTTTTTCCTAAGACGGCGTGGATCTCAGGCAAACTGTAAGAGGTCCCCCGCCGGCCGGCTAATAAAACCTTCTTTTCAACCCACCAGGTTGAGTGTGCGGGTGATAATTGAGATTACGGACTAACATTTTGGGGGCTTGTCCGGGATCTTAGTAATTGCCAGGCCCTCCCTGGTTGGGAAGGGCCGCCCGACTTTGCCGGGGGAACGCTTCCAGGGTGAGCGCTACCTGATGACGTTCCAGGTCCCCGGATCTCGAAAAACCTCGAGGTAAGGTATTGTACGATTCAGGAGGTTAAGGGGTCCCCTGATTTCTGGTGTGGTGGACTGTGGGAGGTCTGACGAGACAATAACTCCCCGCCACCGGCACGCGTGGGACGCCACTGCGTTGCCCTGGGTAAAAGGTTGGAATAGGTTGGAACATTCCGCAAGTAGTATCGTGGTCATTGTTATTTGTGTCGGTTGTCGTGCTAATTGTTATTTGTGTCATTTGTGTTGTGTTCTAAATCGCTTTGATCCAGACAGAATGGGACAATCGAGTTCTGTTCCCGAAGGACCCCTTAATTGTTTTTTGTCAAATTTTCAAAATTTTAGGAGATGGACCCTCCTAAATTATGGGTTTAATATTAAGTCAGATCAATTGAAAATCTTTTGTAAAAGTGAACGGCCAACTTTTGGAGTGGGTTGGCCTCCCGAGGAGTCTTTCGACCCCGACATAGTCCAAAGAGTACTTTTTATCGTTATGGGGGATCCTGGCCACCCCAATCAGATTCCTTATATTGTTCCGTGGAATGATATCCTAAAAGAACCCCCCATTTGGCTACAAATGTGTATGGTAAAATGTGGAAATGGGCACAAAGTACTAGCAATGAGAATGGGGGGAGAGAAGCCCCCCATTCCATCTGCGCCAAAATTCCCTGTCCTCCAGGAACTACCCGAAGATCCGATTTTACCACCCTATAGCCCCCAAGAAGCACAAAGCCCCCTGTGGTGCCGGATCAACACGGTGGTCCTGTCCAGGACGACCCTTTATCCCCACCCACACCAGAAGGGGTCAAACTTACTTATGGCCCGGTGGGAACTGGTGAAGCCATCTCTCCTGACTCCACCAGCTCCCTGGTATCAGTTTTACCGCTAAGGCAGGTCCCTGGAGGAAGTGGGAGCGCGCCCTTCTCCACCACGGACCTGTATAACTGGAAGCAACAAAACCCTTCCTTCTCAAAAGATTGTGGGAGCATGATATCCCTTCTTAAATTTGTAATGTATAGTTATCAACCCACATGGGATGATTGTCAGCAGCTCCTCCATGCTCTATTTACATTGAAAGAGAGGGAGAAAATATTAAGAAGAGCTAGAGAATCGATACCAGGTATAGAAGACCTGGCCGAACATGGTCGTAGAAACATTCAAGATGAACGTGTGCCCCTCCAACGGCCGGAGTGGGATGACCATACAGTGGGTGGGTGAAGGTCCACTGAGTTGTATCGGCAGTTTCTGATACAAGGGCTTAAAAAAAAAAAAAAAAAAAAAAAACCCACCAGGCAGAAAACCTACGAATTTGTCAAAAGTAGCAGAAGTTAAACAGGGATCCTCTGAATCCCCAAGTGCATTCTTGGAATGCCTGCTAGAGGCATATCGAATTTATACCCCTATTGATCCAGAGGACCCTGCAAACCAAAAAGCTATAAATCTGGCCTTTGTGTCTCAATCAACCCCAGAAAAAAGATACAAAAACAAGATGGGTTTGCAGGAAAAAAATAAAACTAAACTGAACTAGTAGAAATTGCTCAGAAAAAAAAAATCACCAAGGCAACGATAGCAACAGTGGCAGCTTCACAAGCCACTCCACCCCATTGTCCTATAGATAGGAAGCTTCCCCAAGGAAGGGAAAGAGGGGATAATATGGGGAACCACCTCAGACTATCCATTCTTGACCAAGATCAGTGCGCAATTTGTAAAAAGAAAGCACATTGGAAAAATGAATGTCCTTACCAAAATGAGCCACCAAACTCGCAAGAAATTCTATTTATGAAAAAAAGAAAACAACTGCCGGGGCCGGGGCTCTGACAGCTCCAAGAGCCCAGGGTAACTTTGAAGGTTCGGGGTAACCTGTGTCATTCGTTATTGGCACCGGAGCGTCACACTCAGTACTTAAAGAACCATTAGGCCCCCTGTCCCAAGAAACAACTAGGGTACAGAGTGCCACCGAACAGATGGCAGCAGTTACGTAAAAGACGGAGTCCGGTATGCAGGGGCCGCAGTGGTAACACAAGAAGGCCGAGTAATATGGGCCCAATCGTTGCCACGTGGTAGTTGGGCACAAAGAAAGAGCTGAACTCATTGCTTTGACACGAGCACTGCGATGGGCAAGAGGAAAGGCGGTAAACATCTGTACTGATAGCTGGTAACGCCTTTGCCACTGCCCATGTGCATGGGCAGATATACAAAGAAAGGGGACTATTAACATCAGAAGGAAAAGGCATAAAAAATAAAGAAAAGATCTCAGCCCTACTGGAAGCTGTGTGGGCCCCCCCAAGCAGTAGCTATTATCCATTGGCCAGCACACCAAAAGGGAAATAGTCCCCAGATACAGGGCAATGCTCTAGCCGATAGAGAAGCAAAACAGGTGGCTCAACAGCCAGTGGGGCCACTACAAATATTAACATTAATGCCTCAGACTCAGTGGCCTGAAATACCCCCCTGAATATAATGAAGCCGAGAAAGATTTATATAAAGGACCATCAAGGGGAAGAGGAAGATGCAGGATGGTGGTAGCTGCCAGGAGGAATACTGTGTTTACCCGAACAGATGGCAGAAACCTGGCTATGAGACTTCCACTCCAGCATGCACCTCTCCCCTAAAAAGGCACTTGAGTTGGTATGACCTCACCTCTGGACATCAGGTCTACGTCAGAAGTTGGAGAGGATCTCTGCCCGATGTGCTACATGTTCTCAAGTGAACCCCAAAATATCCTCACCAAACCAGGGGACTAAAGAAGTGGGGGACGCACCGGGGGGTTACTGGGAACGACTTTACTGAGATAAAACCCGTAAAGTTAGGATATAAGTATCTACTGGTATTCGTGGACACATACTCGGGATGGGTGGAGGCTTACCCAACAAAAGCAGAAACCGCCGCTATAACTGCGAAAAAGCTCATGCAAGAAATAATTCCTCAGTTTGGTTTACTACACAGTTAGTAGCAAAAGCCTTGGAAATCACCTGGAAATTGAGGTGTATCTACCACCCCCAGAGCTCAGGAAAGGTAGAAAGAATGAACTGTACCTTAAAGGAAACACTTACTAAATGGAATATTGAAACAGAGGCTAACTGGGTCGATTTACTCCCAATGGCGCTTTTACGAGCACGGTGCACCCCATATAAGATAGGACTATCCCCCTATGAAATACTCTGTGGGAGACCCCCGCCTTTGTTCCCCAAAACCGTGAGCATTACTAACAGCTCTCCAAGTGTTCCTCCAGGCATTACAAAAGGTACGAGAGCAGATACACCGAGGCTTGCGAGATCACTACGAGAGCCAGAAGCCTCTACAAGAGCCAGTTCACCCATACCAACCGGGAGACTTGGCGTACATCAAAAGGTTCTGAACAGCATCATTGGAACCTCGGTGGACAGGGCCACACCAAGTGATACTTCACACTCCAACAGCGGTAAAGGTTGCCGGAAAAACTGCGTGAATTCATCACTCCCACGTGAAACCACCTCCTCCTCAACTGAATCCAGATTCAGATAAGTGGACTATTTCCAAGGACCCTAGTAACCCATTAAGGGTCACAATATGGAGAAAATGAGTAGACAGATATGGGGAGCCTGGTTAATTTTAACAGTGTGTATGCAAACTTTGGGATTAAGATATGAGCACAGTCCTTATCGCCCCATTAACTGGAAATGGGAAATTAGGGATACTGTAATGGGAAGCACAATCCAGTCAATAAGCACTAGTGACGCCCCTGAAATAACAATTGAATTATGCAAAATAGGGATACCCATATGACAAGCCTCCGCAACAGGAGGAACAGGATGCCAAACAGGGGGTCACGGGCAGCAGTGGCTCAGGGATGTGGTCCCCATTGTGGGGGAGGAATTACTACAGGAGGTACAATACTACGTATGTCCTGCTATAGGAAATCCTGGGTGTCAAGGGGATGGCCAGTTTCACTGTGCCCAATGGGGTTGTGAAACAGAATCCTCCTGTGGGCATCATGACCCTTTCATAAGAATAGAGCAGGGTCCGAAGGGTAAATGCAGTATACCCGGAACCTGCAAACCGATCCTTTTTAAACCCCAGTATTGGGGCCGATACGGAACAACCTGGGATACGAGCAGGACGTGGGGACTACGGTGTATGTCCACGGGCCTGACCCAGGGGTCTCCATAACAATACAGAGGCATTCCCCTACTTTTGAGAAAGATTGCTGGCTATGCCTAGATCCGAGACCCCCTTACTATATAGGCGTAGCTACTGAAGGAGCATCTACTCCCAGGAAGCACTCAGACAAGTGTACATGGGATCACCCCAGATTCACCCTTGGGGATGTGCAGGGAGCAGGACTATGCTTGATCGCTGCAGGGCGAGAGATACCCCCTTTGTACCAGAAAATCTGTAACGGAACATTAAGAGTTAATGTTATGAGAACCAGGTATTATGAGGCCCTGACAAGGGCGTGGTGGGCCTGTATGAGCGGGCTGACTGACTATGTAAACACCCAGCAATTTGAATCCTTGGGCGCAGGGCCTGATCTCTGTGCATTATTATATATTCTACCCCAAGTGTATTTGTATGGCGGGGATAACGGAAGGGCCCACCTGAGCTACATTGAACACCATCATGGGAGAGAGAAAAGAGCAGCCCCTATCTTAATTCCATTACTGGTTGGGGCAGGAATAGCTGGCTCCACCGCGGTCAGGCCTTCTGTGTTAATCACTCAAAAACAGGGATTGCAGGGCTTAAGCTCACGTGTAGCCCAAGATATGGGATATATGGAAGAGACAGTGGGAAGATTGGAAAATCAAGTAGACTCTTTAGCTGAAATAGTCCTCCAAAATAGAAGGGGACTTGACCTTCTCTTTATGAAGTGAGGAGGCCTATGTGTAGCTCTTGGAGAAACGTGCTGCCTTTATGCAAACCAGTCAGGAGTCATTAGGGAAACATTAGCTATAGTGTGCAGAAATCTAAAAAAAATATATATATATTACCATGGGACACAAGAACAGAATCTGTTCCAGTCGTGGTATAACTGGTCCCCATGGGTCACCACCCTAATGTCCGCAGTAGCTGGTCCCGTAATATTAATTCTTATTTTTATGATCATTATCCCTTGCATTTTAAAATGCATCCGCACTCATATTGCTAGTACAATTTCACAGGCAAAAATAATGGTCACGAGGACATACTATAACCCACTCCCAGGAGAAGAGTATTACCTCAATGGTTTGAGGTAGGGGACAACAGCCAGTGGGGAAATGTAGGACCCTGTGCAAAGAGGGGCCATGTAAGAGGTTAATAAGGTTGAGGTGACTAGGTACCTAATTTCGCTATTTGCTTCTGTGAACATTGCTTGTTACTTATGCTGAGTCACCCTGCTCTTGCTGCAACCATGAGATATCAGCCATAAAGAACTGGTAACTGCAAATAACATATGAAGGAGTTGCAGCTGTCTATAAAAACATGAACTTTTCCCAAGACGGCGCGGATCTCAGGCAAACTGTAAGAGGTCTGTCTCCGGCCGGCTAATAAAAGCTTGCTTTTCAACCCACCAGGTTGAGTGTGCGGGTGATTATTGAGATTACGGACTAACACAACACAGGGAAGGTAGTGAGTACGTGTTCTGGATACAGAGGGACTTGCACCAAGTACACTGACAATTAATTTATGAGTAAAGACAACACAAAGTGTGGCACAATCCCTTAATTTGTGATTTTAAAAAAAATGGAATTTGGAAAAGGCAGTGATGTTCATGCACGTGTCCCTAGTGTGGAAGGGGGCAACTGCTGAAGCTGCAGTGAGAAGAACAACTCTGCGTAACAGCCCTTAAACCTGCCCCAGTGGGACTGCGAGAGGACTTTATGGGCCCCTCCAGCTGTGGTGTTCCCTCTTTGTAGGCAGGCTTGTCATTCCATGAGGCAGAGGCAGATGCAAAATTCCTTATATGCAGGAAAAGCCTTGAAGAAACACATAGCTATTTTAATGCTTAGTGTCAGAGCTATGGTGATTAGTAGTATATAACAGGGACTTCTATTTGTGCCATTCAAACTCCTTTGTTAGTTAAGAGTTTTTATTAAACCCCTCTGATTCTGGTAAAAATAGTTCACATCCTTCAGTATCATTCTACAGTTATAGACTCTTCATATGCTAAACTTGGCTTCATGCTGCCATTTGAAAACACTCCCTGAGGGGGAAAGTCGAGGTAATACCTGGGAATTGGAGATGGGTAATCCCAGTAAGTGGAGTGACATCCCATACTGATGCTCAAGGAGAGCACTGGTTTAGGTGTTCTCTTTTCAGGGAGTGCTACCCAACTAGACAAGCTGGCTGCAAAGCAGGGGATGGGCTTGGAGCACTAATGGGGCCCATAGCCAAAGGGGCAGCCCCAGCTTCATATGAGTGGGCAAAGCATCTCCTGTGCACTTACTGCTGGGTATGCTTGCCCTCTGGTTTGTATAACTTGTCACAACCCAGAAGAGATTAGAGGGCAGGGGGGGAGACATGTGAATGAAAGGATAAAAAGGATACCGGGAGATAGCAGAGCATAGGTGGTGATTGAACAAGACCTCAGGTTGTGCCTTTACTCCTGTAAAGGGTCAGCAGATCTCAGCATAGCCTGAGCAGAAGAGTTGAAGAGTCCTAAATTTTCTTCTCCAGCCCCTGAAGGATGGGAGCTGGCCTGGCCCTAGCACATGAGCCCTTTGGTGCTAGTATGGAGTTAGGGGATGGATGAAGCGGAGAGCCCCGTTTGGAGTGAGGCTGCAAAGCGCATGCCAAGGGAAGTGTTCTGCTGTGCCAAGACTCGTGCTGCGCACGCTTTGTGGTTGGAGTGAGAAACAGGTTCCTTGGTGTTTTCTGCGAAACGCTTTAGCAGTCCTTTGGTGCTAGTATGGAGTCAGGGGATGGATGAAGCGGAGAGCCCCGTTTGGAGTGAGGCTGCAAAGGGCATGCCAAGGGAAGTGTTCTGCTGTGCCAAGACTCGTGCTGCGCACGCTTTGTGGTTGGAGTGAGAAACAGGTTCCTTGGTGTTTTCCGCGAAACGCCTTAGCAGCCCCTTGCTGCTAGTATGGAGTTAGGGGATGGATGAAGCGGAGAGCCCCGTTTGGAGTGAGGCTGCAAAGGGCATGCCAAGGGAAGTGTTCTGCTGTGCCAAGACTCGTGCTGCGCACGCTTTGTGGTTGGAGTGAGAAACAGGTTCCTTGGTGTTTTCTGCGAAACGCTTTAGCAGTCCTTTGGTGCTAGTATGGAGTCAGGGGATGGATGAAGCGGAGAGCCCCGTTTGGAGTGAGGCTGCAAAGGACATGCCAAGGGAAGTGTTCTGCTGTGCCAAGTCTCGTGCTGCGCACGCTTTGTGGTTGGAGTGAGAAACAGGTTCCTTGGTGTTTTCCGCGAAACGCTTTAGCAGCCCTTTGGTGCTAGTATGGAGTCAGGGGATGGATGAAGCGGAGAGCCCCGTTTGGAGAGAGGCTGCAAAGGGCATGCCAAGGGAAGTGTTCTGCTGTGCCAAGACTCGTGCTGCGCACGCTTTGTGCTTGGAGTGAGAAACAGGTTCCTTGGTGTTTTCTGCGAAACGCTTTAGCAGCCCGTTGGTGCTAGTATGGAGTTAGGGGATGGATGAAGCGGAGAGCCCCGTTTGGAGTGAGGCTGCAAAGGGCATGCCAAGGGAAGTGTTCTGCTGTGCCAAGACTCGTGCTGCGCACGCTTTGTGGTTGGAGTGAGAAACAGGTTCCTTGGTGTTTTCCGCGAAACGCCTTAGCAGCCCCTTGGTGCTAGTATGGAGTTAGGGGATGGATGAAGCGGAGAGCCCCGTTTGGAGTGAGGCTGCAAAGCGCATGCCAAGGGAAGTGTTCTGCTGTGCCAAGACTCGTGCTGCGCACGCTTTGTGGTTGGAGTGAGAAACAGGTTCCTTGGTGTTTTCTGCGAAACGCTTTAGCAGCCCGTTGGTGCTAGTATGGAGTTAGGGGATGGATGAAGCGGAGAGCCTCGTTTGGAGTGAGGCTGCAAAGGGCATGCCAAGGGAAGTGGTCTGCTGTGCCATGTCTCGTGCTGCGCACGCTTTGTGGTTGGAGTGAGAAACAGGTTCCTTGGTGTTTTCCGCGAAACGCTTTAGCAGCCCTTTGGTGCTAGTATGGAGTCAGGGGATGGATGAAGCGGAGAGCCCCGTTTGGAGTGAGGCTGCAAAGGGCATGCCAAGGGAAGTGTTCTGCTGTGCCAAGACTCGTGCTGCGCACGCTTTGTGGTTGGAGTGAGAAACAGGTTCCTTGGTGTTTTCCGCGAAATGCCTTAGCAGCCCCTTGGTGCTAGTATGGAGTTAGGGGATGGATGAAGCGGAGAGCCCCGTTTGGAGTGAGGCTGCAAAGGGCATGCCAAGGGAAATGTTCTGCTGTGCCAAGACTCGTGCTGCGCACTCTTTGTGGTTGGAGTGAGAAACAGGTTCCTTGGTGTTTTCTGTGAAACGCTTTAGCAGCCCGTTGGTGCTAATATGGAGTTAGGGGATGGATGAAGAGGAGAGCCCCGTTTGGAGTGAGGCTGCAAAGGGCATGCCAAGGGAAGTGTTCTGCTGTGCCAAGACTCGTGCTGCGCACGCTTTGTGGTTGGAGTGAGAAACAGGTTCCTTGGTGTTTTCCGCGAAACGCTTTAGCAGCCCGTTGGTGCTAGTATGGAGTCAGGGGATGGATGAAGCGGAGAGCCCCGTTTGGAGTGAGGCTGCAAAGGGCATGCCAAGGGAAGTGTTCTGCTGTGCCAAGACTCGTGCTGCACACGCTTTGTGGTTGGAGTGAGAAACAGGTTCCTTGGTGTTTTCCGCGAAACGCCTTAGCAGCCCCTTGGTGCTAGTCTGGAGTTAGGGGATGGATGAAGCGGAGAGCCCCGTTTGGAGTGAGGCTGCAAAGCGCATGCCAAGGGAAGTGTTCTGCTGTGCCAAGACTCGTGCTGCGCACGCTTTGTGGTTGGAGTGAGAAACAGGTTCCTTGGTGTTTTCTGCGAAACGCTTTAGCAGTCCTTTGGTGCTAGTATGGAGTTAGGGGATGGATGAAGCGGAGAGCCCCGTTTGGAGTGAGGCTGCAAAGGGCATGCCAAGGGAAGTGGTCTGCTGTGCCATGTCTCGTGCTGCGCACGCTTTGTGGTTGGAGTGAGAAACAGGTTCCTTGGTGTTTTCCGCGAAACGCTTTAGCAGCCCTTTGGTGCTAGTATGGAGTCAGGGGATGGATGAAGCGGAGAGCCCCGTTTGGAGTGAGGCTGCAAAGGACATGCCAAGGGAAGTGTTCTGCTGTGCCAAGTCTCGTGCTGCGCACGCTTTGTGGTTGGAGTGAGAAACAGGTTCCTTGGTGTTTTCCGCGAAACGCTTTAGCAGCCCTTTGGTGCTAGTATGGAGTCAGGGGATGGATGAAGCGGAGAGCCCCGTTTGGAGTGAGGCTGCAAAGGGCATGCCAAGGGAAGTGTTCTGCTGTGCCAAGACTCGTGCTGCGCACGCTTTGTGGTTGGAGTGAGAAACAGGTTCCTTGGTGTTTTCCGCGAAACGCCTTAGCAGCCCCTTGGTGCTAGTATGGAGTTAGGGGATGGATGAAGCGGAGAGCCCCGTTTGGAGTGAGGCTGCAAAGGGCATGCCAAGGGAAATGTTCTGCTGTGCCAAGACTCGTGCTGCGCACTCTTTGTGGTTGGAGTGAGAAACAGGTTCCTTGGTGTTTTCCGCGAAACGCTTTAGCAGCCCGTTGGTGCTAGTATGGAGTCAGGGGATGGATGAAGTGGAGAGCCCCGTTTGGAGTGAGGCTGCAAAGGGCATGCCAAGGGAAGTGTTCTGCTGTGCCAAGACTCGTGCTGCGCACGCTTTGTGGTTGGAGTGAGAAACAGGTTCCTTGGTGTTTTCTGTGAAATGCTTTAGCAGCCCGTTGGTGCTAATATGGAGTTAGGGGATGGATGAAGAGGAGAGCCCCGTTTGGAGTGAGGCTGCAAAGGGCATGCCAAGGGAAGTGTTCTGCTGTGCCAAGACTCGTGCTGCGCACGCTTTGTGGTTGGAGTGAGAAACAGGTTCCTTGGTGTTTTCCGCGAAACGCTTTAGCAGCCCGTTGGTGCTAGTATGGAGTCAGGGGATGGATGAAGCGGAGAGCCCCGTTTGGAGTGAGGCTGAAAAGGACATGCCAAGGGAAGTGTTCTGCTGTGCCAAGACTCGTGCTGCGCACGCTTTGTGGTTGGAGTGAGAAACAGGTTCCCTGGTGTTTTCCGCGAAATGCTTTAGCAGCCCGTTGGTGCTAGTAAGGAGTCAGGGGATGGATGAAGCGGAGAGCCCCGTTTGGAGTGAGGCTGCAAAGGGCATGCCAAGGGAAGTGTTCTGCTGTGCCAAGAC
This sequence comes from Tinamus guttatus, assembly GCF_059628265.1. NCBI lineage: Eukaryota > Metazoa > Chordata > Aves > Tinamiformes > Tinamidae > Tinamus > Tinamus guttatus. Next base: position 116,861 of record NW_028290395.1, on the reverse strand, counting down.
TCGTGCTGCGCACGCTTTGTGGTTGGAGTGAGAAACAGGTTCCTTGGTGTTTTCCGCGAAACGCCTTAGCAGCCCCTTGGTGCTAGTATGGAGTTAGGGGATGGATGAAGCGGAGAGCCCCGTTTGGAGTGAGGCTGCAAAGGGCATGCCAAGGGAAATGTTCTGCTGTGCCAAGACTCGTGCTGCGCACTCTTTGTGGTTGGAGTGAGAAACAGGTTCCTTGGTGTTTTCTGCGAAACGCTTTAGCAGCCCTTTGGTGCTAGTATGGAGTCAGGGGATGGATGAAGCGGAGAGCCCCGTTTGGAGTGAGGCTGAAAAGGACATGCCAAGGGAAGTGTTCTGCTGTGCCAAGTCTCGTGCTGCGCACGCTTTGTGGTTGGAGTGAGAAACAGGTTCCTTGGTGTTTTCCGCGAAACGCTTTAGCAGCCCTTTGGTGCTAGTATGGAGTCAGGGGATGGATGAAGCGGAGAGCCCCGTTTGGAGTGAGGCTGCAAAGGGCATGCCAAGGGAAGTGTTCTGCTGTGCCAAGACTCGTGCTGCGCACGCTTTGTGGTTGGAGTGAGAAACAGGTTCCCTGGTGTTTTCCGCGAAATGCTTTAGCAGCCCGTTGGTGCTAGTAAGGAGTCAGGGGATGGATGAAGCGGAGAGCCCCGTTTGGAGTGAGGCTGCAAAGGGCATGCCAAGGGAAGTGTTCTGCTGTGCCAAGACTCGTGCTGCGCACGCTTTGTGGTTGGAGTGAGAAACAGGTTCCTTGGTGTTTTCCGCGAAACGCCTTAGCAGCCCCTTGGTGCTAGTATGGAGTTAGGGGATGGATGAAGCGGAGAGCCCCGTTTGGAGTGAGGCTGCAAAGGGCATGCCAAGGGAAATGTTCTGCTGTGCCAAGACTCGTGCTGCGCACTCTTTGTGGTTGGAGTGAGAAACAGGTTCCTTGGTGTTTTCTGCGAAACGCTTTAGCAGCCCTTTGGTGCTTGTATGGAGTCAGGGGATGGATGAAGCGGAGAGCCCCGTTTGGAGTGAGGCTGCAAAGGGCATGCCAAGGGAAGTGTTCTGCTGTGCCAAGACTCGTGCTGCGCATGCTTTGTGGTTGGAGTGAGAAACAGGTTCCTTGGTGTTTTCTGCGAAACGCTTTAGCAGCCCGTTGGTGCTAATATGGAGTTAGGGGATGGATGAAGAGGAGAGCCCCGTTTGGAGTGAGGCTGCAAAGGGCATGCCAAGGGAAGTGTTCTGCTGTGCCAAGACTCGTGCTGCGCACGCTTTGTGGTTGGAGTGAGAAACAGGTTCCTTGGTGTTTTCCGCGAAACGCTTTAGCAGCCCGTTGGTGCTAGTATGGAGTCAGGGGATGGATGAAGCGGAGAGCCCCGTTTGGAGTGAGGCTGAAAAGGACATGCCAAGGGAAGTGTTCTGCTGTGCCAAGTCTCGTGCTGCGCACGCTTTGTGGTTGGAGTGAGAAACAGGTTCCTTGGTGTTTTCCGCGAAACGCTTTAGCAGCCCTTTGGTGCTAGTATGGAGTCAGGGGATGGATGAAGCGGAGAGCCCCGTTTGGAGTGAGGCTGCAAAGGGCATGCCAAGGGAAGTGTTCTGCTGTGCCAAGACTCGTGCTGCGCACGCTTTGTGGTTGGAGTGAGAAACAGGTTCCCTGGTGTTTTCCGCGAAATGCTTTAGCAGCCCGTTGGTGCTAGTAAGGAGTCAGGGGATGGATGAAGCGGAGAGCCCCGTTTGGAGTGAGGCTGCAAAGGGCATGCCAAGGGAAGTGTTCTGCTGTGCCAAGACTCGTGCTGCGCACGCTTTGTGGTTGGAGTGAGAAACAGGTTCCTTGGTGTTTTCCGCGAAACGCTTTAGCAGCCCGTTGGTGCTAGTATGGAGTCAGGGGATGGATGAAGCGGAGAGCCCCGTTTGGAGTGAGGCTGAAAAGGACATGCCAAGGGAAGTGTTCTGCTGTGCCAAGACTCGTGCTGCGCACGCTTTGTGGTTGGAGTGAGAAACAGGTTCCCTGGTGTTTTCCGCGAAATGCTTTAGCAGCCCGTTGGTGCTAGTAAGGAGTCAGGGGATGGATGAAGCGGAGAGCCCCGTTTGGAGTGAGGCTGCAAAGGGCATGCCAAGGGAAGTGTTCTGCTGTGCCAAGACTCGTGCTGCGCACGCTTTGTGGTTGGAGTGAGAAACAGGTTCCTTGGTGTTTTCCGCGAAACGCCTTAGCAGCCCCTTGGTGCTAGTATGGAGTTAGGGGATGGATGAAGCGGAGAGCCCCGTTTGGAGTGAGGCTGCAAAGGGCATGCCAAGGGAAATGTTCTGCTGTGCCAAGACTCGTGCTGCGCACTCTTTGTGGTTGGAGTGAGAAACAGGTTCCTTGGTGTTTTCTGCGAAACGCTTTAGCAGCCCTTTGGTGCTAGTATGGAGTCAGGGGATGGATGAAGCGGAGAGCCCCGTTTGGAGTGAGGCTGAAAAGGACATGCCAAGGGAAGTGTTCTGCTGTGCCAAGTCTCGTGCTGCGCACGCTTTGTGGTTGGAGTGAGAAACAGGTTCCTTGGTGTTTTCCGCGAAACGCTTTAGCAGCCCTTTGGTGCTAGTATGGAGTCAGGGGATGGATGAAGCGGAGAGCCCCGTTTGGAGTGAGGCTGCAAAGGGCATGCCAAGGGAAGTGTTCTGCTGTGCCAAGACTCGTGCTGCGCACGCTTTGTGGTTGGAGTGAGAAACAGGTTCCCTGGTGTTTTCCGCGAAATGCTTTAGCAGCCCGTTGGTGCTAGTAAGGAGTCAGGGGATGGATGAAGCGGAGAGCCCCGTTTGGAGTGAGGCTGCAAAGGGCATGCCAAGGGAAGTGTTCTGCTGTGCCAAGACTCGTGCTGCGCACGCTTTGTGGTTGGAGTGAGAAACAGGTTCCTTGGTGTTTTCCGCGAAACGCCTTAGCAGCCCCTTGGTGCTAGTATGGAGTTAGGGGATGGATGAAGCGGAGAGCCCCGTTTGGAGTGAGGCTGCAAAGGGCATGCCAAGGGAAATGTTCTGCTGTGCCAAGACTCGTGCTGCGCACTCTTTGTGGTTGGAGTGAGAAACAGGTTCCTTGGTGTTTTCTGCGAAACGCTTTAGCAGCCCTTTGGTGCTTGTATGGAGTCAGGGGATGGATGAAGCGGAGAGCCCCGTTTGGAGTGAGGCTGCAAAGGGCATGCCAAGGGAAGTGTTCTGCTGTGCCAAGACTCGTGCTGCGCATGCTTTGTGGTTGGAGTGAGAAACAGGTTCCTTGGTGTTTTCTGCGAAACGCTTTAGCAGCCCGTTGGTGCTAATATGGAGTTAGGGGATGGATGAAGAGGAGAGCCCCGTTTGGAGTGAGGCTGCAAAGGGCATGCCAAGGGAAGTGTTCTGCTGTGCCAAGACTCGTGCTGCGCACGCTTTGTGGTTGGAGTGAGAAACAGGTTCCTTGGTGTTTTCCGCGAAACGCTTTAGCAGCCCGTTGGTGCTAGTATGGAGTCAGGGGATGGATGAAGCGGAGAGCCCCGTTTGGAGTGAGGCTGAAAAGGACATGCCAAGGGAAGTGTTCTGCTGTGCCAAGTCTCGTGCTGCGCACGCTTTGTGGTTGGAGTGAGAAACAGGTTCCTTGGTGTTTTCCGCGAAACGCTTTAGCAGCCCTTTGGTGCTAGTATGGAGTCAGGGGATGGATGAAGCGGAGAGCCCCGTTTGGAGTGAGGCTGCAAAGGGCATGCCAAGGGAAGTGTTCTGCTGTGCCAAGACTCGTGCTGCGCACGCTTTGTGGTTGGAGTGAGAAACAGGTTCCCTGGTGTTTTCCGCGAAATGCTTTAGCAGCCCGTTGGTGCTAGTAAGGAGTCAGGGGATGGATGAAGCGGAGAGCCCCGTTTGGAGTGAGGCTGCAAAGGGCATGCCAAGGGAAGTGTTCTGCTGTGCCAAGACTCGTGCTGCGCACGCTTTGTGGTTGGAGTGAGAAACAGGTTCCTTGGTGTTTTCCGCGAAACGCCTTAGCAGCCCCTTGGTGCTAGTATGGAGTCAGGGGATGGATGAAGCGGAGAGCCCCGTTTGGAGTGAGGCTGCAAAGGGCATGCCAAGGGAAGTGTTCTGCTGTGCCAAGACTCGTGCTGCGCACGCTTTGTGGTTGGAGTGAGAAACAGGTTCCTTGGTGTTTTCTGCGAAACGCTTTAGCAGCCCGTTGGTGCTAGTATGGAGTCAGGGGATGGATGAAGCGGAGAGCCCCGTTTGGAGTGAGGCTGCAAAGCGCATGCCAAGGGAAGTGTTCTGCTGTGCCAAGACTCGTTCTGCGCACGCTTTGTGGTTGGAGTGAGAAACAGGTTCCTTGGTGTTTTCTGCGAAACGCTTTAGCAGCCCGTTGGTGCTAGTATGGAGTCAGGGGATGGATGAAGCGGAGAGCCCCGTTTGGAGTGAGGCTGCAAAGGGCAGGCCAAGGGAAGTGTTCTGCTGTGCCAAGACTCGTGCTGCGCACGCTTTGTGGTTGGAGTGAGAAACAGGTTCCTTGGTGTTTTCTGCGAAACGCTTTTGAAGGCCGTTGGTGCTAGTATGGAGTTAGGGGATGGATGAAGCGGAGAGCCCCGTTTGGAGTGAGGCTGCAAAGGGCATGCCAAGGGAAGTGTTCTGCTGTGCCAAGACTGGTGCTGCGCACGCTTTGTGGTTGGAGTGAGAAACAGGTTCCTTGGTGTTTTCTGCGAAGCGCTTTTGAAGGCCGTTGTTGCTAGTATGGAGTCAGGGGATGGATGAAGCGGAGAGCCCCGTTTGGAGTGAGGCTGCAAAGGGCATGCCAAGGGAAGTGTTCTGCTGTGCCAAGACTCGTGCTGCGCACGCTTTGTGGTTGGAGTGAGAAACAGGTTCCTTGGTGTTTTCTGCGAAACGCTTTAGCAGCCCGTTGGTGCTAGTATGGAGTCAGGGGATGGATGAAGCGGAGAGCCCCGTTTGGAGTGAGGCTGCAAAGGGCATGCCAAGGGAAGTGTTCTGCTGTGCCAGGACTCGTGCTGCGCACGCTTTGTGGTTGGAGTGAGAAACAGGTTCCTTGGTGTTTTCTGCGAAACGCTTTAGCAGCCCGTTGGTGCTAGTATGGAGTCAGGGGATGGATGAAGCGGAGAGCCCCGTTTGGAGTGAGGCTGCAAAGGGCATGCCAAGGGAAGTGTTCTGCTGTGCCAAGACTCGTGCTGCGCACGCTTTGTGGTTGGAGTGAGAAACAGGTTCCTTGGTGTTTTCCGCGAAACGCTTTAGCAGCCCTTTGGTGCTAGTATGGAGTCAGGGGATGGATGAAGCGGAGAGCCCCGTTTGGAGTGCGGCTGCAAAGGGCATGCCAAGGGAAGTGTTCTGCTGTGCCAAGACTCGTGCTGCGCACGCTTTGTGGTTGGAGTGAGAAACAGGTTCCTTGGTGTTTTCCGCGAAACGCCTTAGCAGCCCCTTGGTGCTAGTATGGAGTTAGGGGATGGATGAAGCGGAGAGCCCCGTTTGGAGTGAGGCTGCAAAGGGCATGCCAAGGGAAATGTTCTGCTGTGCCAAGACTCGTGCTGCGCACGCTTTGTGGTTGGAGTGAGAAACAGGTTCCTTGGTGTTTTCCGCGAAACGCCTTAGCAGCCCCTTGGTGCTAGTATGGAGTTAGGGGATGGATGAAGCGGAGAGCCCCGTTTGGAGTGAGGCTGCAAAGGGCATGCCAAGGGAAATGTTCTGCTGTGCCAAGACTCGTGCTGCGCACTCTTTGTGGTTGGAGTGAGAAACAGGTTCCTTGGTGTTTTCCGCGAAACGCTTTAGCAGCCCGTTGGTGCTAGTATGGAGTCAGGGGATGGATGAAGCGGAGAGCCCCGTTTGGAGTGAGGCTGCAAAGGGCATGCCAAGGGAAGTGTTCTGCTGTGCCAAGACTCGTGCTGCGCACGCTTTGTGGTTGGAGTGAGAAACAGGTTCCTTGGTGTTTTCTGTGAAATGCTTTAGCAGCCCGTTGGTGCTAATATGGAGTCAGGGGATGGATGAAGAGGAGAGCCCCGTTTGGAGTGAGGCTGCAAAGGGCATGCCAAGGGAAGTGTTCTGCTGTGCCAAGACTCGTGCTGCGCACGCTTTGTGGTTGGAGTGAGAAACAGGTTCCTTGGTGTTTTCCGCGAAACGCTTTAGCAATCCGTTGGTGCTAGTATGGAGTCAGGGGATGGATGAAGCGGAGAGCCCCGTTTGGAGTGAGGCTGAAAAGGACATGCCAAGGGAAGTGTTCTGCTGTGCCAAGACTCGTGCTGCGCACGCTTTGTGGTTGGAGTGAGAAACAGGTTCCCTGGTGTTTTCCGCGAAATGCTTTAGCAGCCCGTTGGTGCTAGTAAGGAGTCAGGGGATGGATGAAGCGGAGAGCCCCGTTTGGAGTGAGGCTGCAAAGGGCATGCCAAGGGAAGTGTTCTGCTGTGCCAAGACTCGTGCTGCGCACGCTTTGTGGTTGGAGTGAGAAACAGGTTCCTTGGTGTTTTCCGCGAAACGCCTTAGCAGCCCCTTGGTGCTAGTATGGAGTTAGGGGATGGATGAAGCGGAGAGCCCCGTTTGGAGTGAGGCTGCAAAGGGCATGCCAAGGGAAATGTTCTGCTGTGCCAAGACTCGTGCTGCGCACTCTTTGTGGTTGGAGTGAGAAACAGGTTCCTTGGTGTTTTCTGCGAAACGCTTTAGCAGCCCTTTGGTGCTTGTATGGAGTCAGGGGATGGATGAAGCGGAGAGCCCCGTTTGGAGTGAGGCTGCAAAGGGCATGCCAAGGGAAGTGTTCTGCTGTGCCAAGACTCGTGCTGCGCACGCTTTGTGGTTGGAGTGAGAAACAGGTTCCTTGGTGTTTTCTGCGAAACGCTTTAGCAGCCCGTTGGTGCTAATATGGAGTTAGGGGATGGATGAAGAGGAGAGCCCCGTTTGGAGTGAGGCTGCAAAGGGCATGCCAAAGGAAGTGTTCTGCTGTGCCAAGACTCGTGCTGCGCACGCTTTGTGGTTGGAGTGAGAAACAGGTTCCTTGGTGTTTTCCGCGAAACGCTTTAGCAGCCCGTTGGTGCTAGTATGGAGTCAGGGGATGGATGAAGCGGAGAGCCCCGTTTGGAGTGAGGCTGAAAAGGACATGCCAAGGGAAGTGTTCTGCTGTGCCAAGTCTCGTGCTGCGCACGCTTTGTGGTTGGAGTGAGAAACAGGTTCCTTGGTGTTTTCCGCGAAACGCTTTAGCAGCCCTTTGGTGCTAGTATGGAGTCAGGGGATGGATGAAGCGGAGAGCCCCGTTTGGAGTGAGGCTGCAAAGGGCATGCCAAGGGAAGTGTTCTGCTGTGCCAAGACTCGTGCTGCGCACGCTTTGTGGTTGGAGTGAGAAACAGGTTCCCTGGTGTTTTCCGCGAAATGCTTTAGCAGCCCGTTGGTGCTAGTAAGGAGTCAGGGGATGGATGAAGCGGAGAGCCCCGTTTGGAGTGAGGCTGCAAAGGGCATGCCAAGGGAAGTGTTCTGCTGTGCCAAGACTCGTGCTGCGCACGCTTTGTGGTTGGAGTGAGAAACAGGTTCCTTGGTGTTTTCCGCGAAACGCTTTAGCAGCCCGTGGGTGCTAGTATGGAGTCAGGGGATGGATGAAGCGGAGAGCCCCGTTTGGAGTGAGGCTGCAAAGGGCATGCCAAGGGAAGTGTTCTGCTGTGCCAAGACTCGTGCTGCTCACGCTTTGTGGTTGGAGTGAGAAACAGGTTCCTTGGTGTTTTCTGCGAAACGCTTTAGCAGCCCGTTGGTGCTAGTATGGAGTCAGGGGATGGATGAAGCGGAGAGCCCCGTTTGGAGTGAGGCTGCAAAGCGCATGCCAAGGGAAGTGTTCTGCTGTGCCAAGACTCGTTCTGCGCACGCTTTGTGGTTGGAGTGAGAAACAGGTTCCTTGGTGTTTTCTGCGAAACGCTTTAGCAGCCCGTTGGTGCTAGTATGGAGTCAGGGGATGGATGAAGCGGAGAGCCCCGTTTGGAGTGAGGCTGCAAAGGGCAGGCCAAGGGAAGTGTTCTGCTGTGCCAAGACTCGTGCTGCGCACGCTTTGTGGTTGGAGTGAGAAACAGGTTCCTTGGTGTTTTCTGCGAAACGCTTTTGAAGGCCGTTGGTGCTAGTATGGAGTTAGGGGATGGATGAAGCGGAGAGCCCCGTTTGGAGTGAGGCTGCAAAGGGCATGCCAAGGGAAGTGTTCTGCTGTGCCAAGACTCGTGCTGCGCACGCTTTGTGGTTGGAGTGAGAAACAGGTTCCTTGGTGTTTTCTGCGAAACGCTTTTGAAGGCCGTTGTTGCTAGTATGGAGTCAGGGGATGGATGAAGCGGAGAGCCCCGTTTGGAGTGAGGCTGCAAAGGGCATGCCAAGGGAAGTGTTCTGCTGTGCCAAGACTCGTGCTGCGCACGCTTTGTGGTTGGAGTGAGAAACAGGTTCCTTGGTGTTTTCTGCGAAACGCTTTAGCAGCCCGTTGGTGCTAGTATGGAGTCAGGGGATGGATGAAGCGGAGAGCCCCGTTTGGAGTGAGGCTGCAAAGGGCATGCCAAGGGAAGTGTTCTGCTGTGCCAAGACTCGTGCTGCGCACGCTTTGTGGTTGGAGTGAGAAACAGGTTCCTTGGTGTTTTCTGCGAAACGCTTTAGCAGCCCGTTGGTGCTAGTATGGAGTCAGGGGATGGATGAAGCGGAGAGCCCCGTTTGGAGTGAGGCTGCAAAGGGCATGCCAAGGGAAGTGTTCTGCTGTGCCAGGACTCGTGCTGCGCACGCTTTGTGGTTGGAGTGAGAAACAGGTTCCTTGGTGTTTTCTGCGAAACGCTTTAGCAGCCCGTTGGTGCTAGTATGGAGTCAGGGGATGGATGAAGCGGAGAGCCCCGTTTGGAGTGAGGCTGCAAAGGGCATGCCAAGGGAAGTGTTCTGCTGTGCCAGGACTCGTGCTGCGCACGCTTTGTGGTTGGAGTGAGAAACAGGTTCCTTGGTGTTTTCTGCGAAACGCTTTAGCAGCCCGTTGGTGCTAGTATGGAGTCAGGGGATGGATGAAGCGGAGAGCCCCGTTTGGAGTGAGGCTGCAAAGGGCATGCCAAGGGAAGTGTTCTGCTGTGCCAAGACTCGTGCTGCGCACGCTTTGTGGTTGGAGTGAGAAACAGGTTCCTTGGTGTTTTCTGCGAAACGCTTTTGAAGGCCGTTGTTGCTAGTATGGAGTCAGGGGATGGATGAAGCGGAGAGCCCCGTTTGGAGTGAGGCTGCAAAGGGCATGCCAAGGGAAGTGTTCTGCTGTGCCAAGACTCGTGCTGCGCACGCTTTGTGGTTGGAGTGAGAAACAGGTTCCTTGGTGTTTTCTGCGAAACGCTTTAGCAGCCCGTTGGTGCTAGTATGGAGTTAGGGGATGGATGAAGCGGAGAGCCCTGTTTGGAGTGAGGCTGCAAAGCGCATGCCAAGGGAAGTGTTCTGCTGTGCCAAGACTCGTGCTGCGCACGCTTTGTGGTTGGAGTGAGAAACAGGTTCCTTGGTGTTTTCTGCGAAACGCTTTAGCAGCCCGTGGGTGCTAGTATGGAGTTAGGGGATGGATGAAGCGGAGAGCCCCGTTTGGAGTGAGGCTGCAAAGGGCATGCCAAGGGAAGTGTTCTGCTGTGCCAAGACTCGTGCTGCGCACGCTTTGTGGTGGGAGTGAGAAACAGGTTCCTTCGTGTTTTCCGCGAAACGCTTTAGCAGCCCGTTGGTGCTAGTATGGAGTCAGGGGATGGATGAAGCGGAGAGCCCCGTTTGGAGTGAGGCTGCAAAGGGCATGCCAAGGGAAGTGTTCTGCTGTGCCAAGACTCGTGCTGCGCACGCTTTGTGGTTGGAGTGAGAAACAGGTTCCTTGGTGTTTTCTGCGAAACGCTTTAGCAGCCCGTTGGTGCTAGTATGGAGTCAGGGGATGGATGAAGCGGAGAGCCCCGTTTGGAGTGAGGCTGGAAAGGGCATGCCAAGGGAAGTGTTCTGCTGTGCCAAGACTCGTGCTGCGCACGCTTTGTGGTTGGAGTGAGAAACAGGTTCGTTGGTGTTTTCTGCGAAACGCTTCTGAAGGCCGTTGGTGCTAGTATGGAGTCAGGGGATGGATGAAGCGGAGAGCCCCGTTTGGAGTGAGGCTGCAAAGGGCATGCCAAGGGAAGTGTTCTGCTGTGCCAAGACTCGTGCTGCGCACGCTTTGTGGTTGGAGTGAGAAACAGGTTCGTTGGTGTTTTCCGCGAAACGCTTTAGCAGCCCGTTGGTGCTAGTATGGAGTCAGGGGATGGATGAAGCGGAGAGCCCCGTTTGGAGTGAGGCTGCAAAGCGCATGCCAAGGGAAGTGTTCTGCTATGCCAAGACTCGTGCTGCGCACGCTTTGTGGTTGGAGTGAGAAACAGGTTCCTTGGTGTTTTCTGCGAAACGCTTTAGCAGCCCGTTGGTGCTAGTATGGAGTCAGGGGATGGATGAAGCGGAGAGCCCCGTTTGGAGTGAAGCTGCAAAGGGCATGCCAAGGGAAGTGTTCTGCTGTGCCAAGACTCGTGCGGCGCACGCTTTGTGGTTGGAGTGAGAAACAGGTTCCTTGGTTTTTTTCTGCGAAACGCTTTAGCAGCCCGTTGGTGCTAGTATGGAGTCAGGGGATGGATGAAGCGGAGAGCCCCGTTTGGAGTAAGGCTGCAAAGCGCATGCCAAGGGAAGTGTTCTGCTGTGCCAAGACTCGTGCTGCGCACGCTTTGTGGTTGGAGTGAGAAACAGGTTCCTTGGTGTTTTCTGCGAAACGCTTTAGCAGGCCGTTGGTGCTAGTATGGAGTCAGGGGATGGATGAAGCGGAGAGCCCCGTTTGGAGTGAGGCTGCAAAGGGCATGCCAAGGGAAGTGTTCTGCTGTGCCAAGACTCGTGCTGCGCACGCTTTGTGGTTGGAGTGAGAAACAGGTTCCTTGGGGTTTTCTGCGAAACGCTTTAGCAGCCCGTTGGTGCTAGTATGGAGTCAGGGGATGGATGAAGCGGAGAGCCCCGTTTGGAGTGAGGCTGCAAAGCGCATGCCAAGGGAAGTGTTCTGCTGTGCCAAGACTCGTGCTGCGCACGCTTTGTGGTTGGAGTGAGAAACAGGTTCCTTGGTGTTTTCTGCGAAACGCTTTTGAAGGCGGTTGGTGCTAGTATGGAGTCAGGGGATGGATGAAGCGGAGAGCCCCGTTTGGAGTGAGGCTGCAAAGGGCATGCCAAGGGAAGTGTTCTGCTGTGCCAAGACTCGTGCGGCGCACGCTTTGTGGTTGGAGTGAGAAACAGGTTCCTTGGTGTTTTCTGCGAAACGCTTTAGCAACCCGTTGGTGCTAGTATGGAGTCAGGGGATGGATGAAGCGGAGAGCCCCGTTTGGAGTGAGGCTGCAAAGCGCATGCCAAGGGAAGTGTTCTGCTGTGCCAAGACTCGTGCTGCGCACGCTTTGTGGTTGGAGTGAGAAACAGGTTCCTTGGTGTTTTCTGCGAAACGCTTTAGCAGCCCGTTGGTGCTAGTATGGCGTCAGGGGATGGATGAAGCGGAGAGCCCTGTTTGGAGTGAGGCTGCAAAGGGCATGCTAAGGGAAGTGTTCTGCTGTGCCAAGACTCGTGCTGCGCACGCTTTGTGGTTGGAGTGAGAAACAGGTTCGTTAGTGTTTTCTGCGAAACGCTTTTGAAGGCCGTTGGTGCTAGTATGGAGTCAGGGGATGGATGAAGCGGAGAGCCCCGTTTGGAGTGAGACTGCAAAGGGCATGCCAAGGGAAGTGTTCTGCTGTGCCAAGACTCGTGCTGCGCACGCTTTGTGCTTGGAGTGAGAAACAGGTTCCTTGGTGTTTTCTGCGAAACGCTTTAGCAGCCCGTTGGAGCTAGTATGGAGTCAGGGGATGGATGAAGCGGAGAGCCCCGTTTGGAGTGAGGCTGCAAAGGGCATGCCAAGGGAAGTGTTCTGCTGTGCCAAGACTCGTGCTGCGCACGCTTTGTGCTTGGAGTGAGAAACAGGTTCCTTGGTGTTTTCTGCGAAAGGCTTTAGCAGCCCGTTGGTGCTAGTATGGAGTCAGGGGATGGATGAAGCGGAGAGCCCCGTTTGGAGTGAGGCTGCAAAGGGCATGCCAAGGGAAGTGTTCTGCTGTGCCAAGACTCGTGCTGCGCACGCTTTGTGGTTGGAGTGAGAAACAGGTTCCTTGGGGTTTTCCGCGAAACGCTTTAGCAGCCCGTTGGTGCTAGTATGGAGTCAGGGGATGGATGAAGCGGAGAGCCCCGTTTGGAGTGAGGCTGCAAAGCGCATGCCAAGGGAAGTGTTCTGCTGTGCCAAGACTCGTGCTGCGCACGCTTTGTGGTTGGAGTGAGAAACAGGTTCCTTGGTGTTTTCCGCGAAACGCTTTAGCAGCCCGTTGGTGCTAGTATGGAGTCAGGGGATGGATGAAGCGGAGAGCCCCGTTTGGAGTGAGGCTGCAAAGGGCATGCTAAGGGAAGTGTTCTGCTGTGCCAAGACTCGTGCTGCGCACGCTTTGTGGTTGGAGTGAGAAACAGGTTCGTTAGTGTTTTCTGCGAAACGCTTTTGAAGGCCGTTGGTGCTAGTATGGAGTCAGGGGATGGATGAAGCGGAGAGCCCCGTTTGGAGTGAGACTGCAAAGGGCATGCCAAGGGAAGTGTTCTGCTGTGCCAAGACTCGTGCTGCGCACGCTTTGTGGTTGGAGTGAGAAACAGGTTCCTTGGTGTTTTCTGCGAAACGCTTTAGCAACCCGTTGGTGCTAGTATGGCGTCAGGGGATGGATGAAGCGGAGAGCCCCGTTTGGAGTGAGGCTGCAAAGCGCATGCCAAGGGAAGTGTTCTGCTGTGCCAAGACTCGTGCGGCGCACGCTTTGTGGTTGGAGTGAGAAACAGGTTCCTTGGTGTTTTCCGCGAAACGCTTTAGCAGCCCGTTGGTGCTAGTATGGAGTCAGGGGATGGATGAAGCGGAGAGCCCCGTTTGGAGTGAGGCTGCAAAGGGCATGCCAAGGGAAGTGTTCTGCTGTGCCAAGACTCATGCTGCGCACGCTTTGTGCTTGGAGTGAGAAACAGGTTCCTTGGTGTTTTCCGCGAAACGCTTTAGCAGCCCGTTGGTGCTAGTATGGAGTCAGGGGATGGATGAAGCGGAGAGCCCCGTTTGGAGTGAGGCTGCAAAGGGCATGCCAAGGGAAGTGTTCTGCTGTGCCAAGACTCGTGCTGCGCACGCTTTGTGATTGGAATGAGAAACAGGTTCGTTGGTGTTTTCTGCGAAACGCTTTAGCAGCCCGTTGGTGCTAGTATGGAGTCAGGGGATGGATGAAGCGGAGAGCCCCGTTTGGAGTGAGGCTACAAAGCGCATGCCAAGGGAAGTGTTCTGCTGTGCCAAGACTCGTGCTGCGCACGCTTTGTGGTTGGAGTGAGAAACAGGTTCCTTGGTGTTTTCTGCGAAACGCTTTAGCAGCCCGTTGGTGCTAGTATGGAGTCAGGGGATGGATGAAGTGGAGAGCCCCGTTTGGAGTGAGGCTGCAAAGGGCATGCCAAGGGAAGTGTTCTGCTGTCCCAAGACTCGTGCTGCGCACGCTTTGTGGTTGCAGTGAGAAACAGGTTCCTTGGTGTTTTCTGCGAAACGCTTTAGCAGCCCGTTGGTGCTAGTATGGAGTCAGGGGATGGATGAAGCGGAGAGCCCCGTTTGGAGTGAGGCTGCAAAGGGCATGCCAAGGGAAGTGTTCTGCTGTGCCAAGACTCGTGCTGTGCATGCTTTGTGGTTGGAGTGAGAAACAGGTTCGTTGGTGTTTTCCGCGAAACACTTTAGCAGCCCGTTGGTGCTAGTATGGAGTCAGGGGATGGATGAAGCGGAGAGCCCCGTTTGGAGTGAGGCTGCAAAGGGCATGCCAAGGGAAGTGTTCTGCTGTGCCAAGACTCGTGCTGCGCACGCTTTGTGGTTGGAGTGAGAAACAGGTTCCTTGGTGTTTTCTGCGAAACGCTTTAGCAGCCCGTTGGTGCTAGTATGGAGTCAGGGGATGGATGAAGCGGAGAGCCCCGTTTGGAGTGAGGCTGCAAAGGGCATGCCAAGGGAAGTGTTCTGCTGTGCCAAGACTCGTGCTGCGCACGCTTTGTGGTTGGAGTGAGAAACAGGTTCCTTGGTGTTTTCTGCGAAACGCTTTAGCAGCCCGTTGGTGCTAGTATGGAGTCAGGGGATGGATGAAGTGGAGAGCCCCGTTTGGAGTGAGGCTGCAAAGGGCATGCCAAGGGAAGTGTTCTGCTGTGCCAAGACTCGTGCTGCGCACGCTTTGTGGTTGCAGTGAGAAACAGGTTCCTTGGTGTTTTCTGCGAAACGCTTTAGCAGCCCGTTGGTGCTAGTATGGAGTCAGGGGATGGATGAAGCGGAGAGCCCCGTTTGGAGTGAGGCTGCAAAGGGCATGCCAAGGGAAGTGTTCTGCTGTGCCAAGACTCGTGCTGCGCACGCTTTGTGCTTGGAGTGAGAAACAGGTTCCTTGGTGTTTTCTGCGAAAGGCTTTAGCAGCCCGTTGGTGCTAGTATGGAGTCAGGGGATGGATGAAGCGGAGAGCCCCGTTTGGAGTGAGGCTGCAAAGGGCATGCCAAGGGAAGTGTTCTGCTGTGCCAAGACTCGTGCTGCGCACGCTTTGTGGTTGGAGTGAGAAACAGGTTCCTTGGGGTTTTCCGCGAAACGCTTTAGCAGCCCGTTGGTGCTAGTATGGAGTCAGGGGATGGATGAAGCGGAGAGCCCCGTTTGGAGTGAGGCTGCAAAGCGCATGCCAAGGGAAGTGTTCTGCTGTGCCAAGACTCGTGCTGCGCACGCTTTGTGGTTGGAGTGAGAAACAGGTTCCTTGGTGTTTTCCGCGAAACGCTTTAGCAGCCCGTTGGTGCTAGTATGGAGTCAGGGGATGGATGAAGCGGAGAGCCCCGTTTGGAGTGAGGCTGCAAAGGGCATGCTAAGGGAAGTGTTCTGCTGTGCCAAGACTCGTGCTGCGCACGCTTTGTGGTTGGAGTGAGAAACAGGTTCGTTAGTGTTTTCTGCGAAACGCTTTTGAAGGCCGTTGGTGCTAGTATGGAGTCAGGGGATGGATGAAGCGGAGAGCCCCGTTTGGAGTGAGACTGCAAAGGGCATGCCAAGGGAAGTGTTCTGCTGTGCCAAGACTCGTGCTGCGCACGCTTTGTGGTTGGAGTGAGAAACAGGTTCCTTGGTGTTTTCTGCGAAACGCTTTAGCAACCCGTTGGTGCTAGTATGGCGTCAGGGGATGGATGAAGCGGAGAGCCCCGTTTGGAGTGAGGCTGCAAAGCGCATGCCAAGGGAAGTGTTCTGCTGTGCCAAGACTCGTGCGGCGCACGCTTTGTGGTTGGAGTGAGAAACAGGTTCCTTGGTGTTTTCCGCGAAACGCTTTAGCAGCCCGTTGGTGCTAGTATGGAGTCAGGGGATGGATGAAGCGGAGAGCCCCGTTTGGAGTGAGGCTGCAAAGGGCATGCCAAGGGAAGTGTTCTGCTGTGCCAAGACTCATGCTGCGCACGCTTTGTGCTTGGAGTGAGAAACAGGTTCCTTGGTGTTTTCCGCGAAACGCTTTAGCAGCCCGTTGGTGCTAGTATGGAGTCAGGGGATGGATGAAGCGGAGAGCCCCGTTTGGAGTGAGGCTGCAAAGGGCATGCCAAGGGAAGTGTTCTGCTGTGCCAAGACTCGTGCTGCGCACGCTTTGTGATTGGAATGAGAAACAGGTTCCTTGGTGTTTTCTGCGAAACGCTTTAGCAGCCCGTTGGTGCTAGTATGGAGTCAGGGGATGGATGAAGCGGAGAGCCCCGTTTGGAGTGAGGCTGCAAAGGGCATGCCAAGGGAAGTGTTCTGCTGTGCCAAGACTCGTGCTGCGCACACTCTGTGGTGGGAGTGAGAAACAGGTTCGTTGGTGTTTTCTGCAAAACGCTTTAGCAGCCCGTTGGTGCTAGTATGGAGTCAGGGGATGGATGAAGCGGAGAGCCCCGTTTGGAGTGAGGCTACAAAGCGCATGCCAAGGGAAGTGTTCTGCTGTGCCAAGACTCGTGCTGCGCACGCTTTGTGGTTGGAGTGAGAAACAGGTTCCTTGGTGTTTTCTGCGAAACGCTTTAGCAGCCCGTTGGTGCTAGTATGGAGTCAGGGGATGGATGAAGTGGAGAGCCCCGTTTGGAGTGAGGCTGCAAAGGGCATGCCAAGGGAAGTGTTCTGCTGTCCCAAGACTCGTGCTGCGCACGCTTTGTGGTTGCAGTGAGAAACAGGTTCCTTGGTGTTTTCTGCGAAACGCTTTAGCAGCCCGTTGGTGCTAGTATGGAGTCAGGGGATGGATGAAGCGGAGAGCCCCGTTTGGAGTGAGGCTGCAAAGGGCATGCCAAGGGAAGTGTTCTGCTGTGCCAAGACTCATGCTGCGCACGCTTTGTGGTTGGAGTGACAAACAGGTTCCTTGGTGTTTTCTGCGAAACGCTTTAGCAGCCCGTTGGTGCTAGTATGGAGTTAGGGGATGGATGAAGCGGAGAGCCCCGTTTGGAGTGAGGCTGCAAAGGGCATGCCAAGGGAAGTGTTCTGCTGTGCCAAGACTCGTGCTGTGCATGCTTTGTGGTTGGAGTGAGAAACAGGTTCGTTGGTGTTTTCCGCGAAACGCTTTAGCAGCCCGTTGGTGCTAGTATGGAGTTAGGGGATGGATGAAGCGGAGAGCCCCGTTTGGAGTGAGGCTGCAAAGGGCATGCCAAGGGAAGTGTTCTGCTGTGCCAAGACTCGTGCTGCGCACGCTTTGTGGTTGGAGTGAGAAACAGGTTCCTTGGTGTTTTCTGCGAAACGCTTTAGCAGCCCGTTGGTGCTAGTATGGAGTCAGGGGATGGATGAAGCGGAGAGCCCCGTTTGGAGTGAGGCTGCAAAGGGCATGCCAAGGGAAGTGTTCTGCTGTGCCAAGACTCGTGCTGCGCACGCTTTGTGGTTGGAGTGAGAAACAGGTTCCTTGGTGTTTTCTGCGAAACGCTTTAGCAGCCCGTTGGTGCTAGTATGGAGTCAGGGGATGGATGAAGTGGAGAGCCCCGTTTGGAGTGAGGCTGCAAAGGGCATGCCAAGGGAAGTGTTCTGCTGTCCCAAGACTCGTGCTGCGCACGCTTTGTGGTTGCAGTGAGAAACAGGTTCCTTGGTGTTTTCTGCGAAACGCTTTAGCAGCCCGTTGGTGCTAGTATGGAGTCAGGGGATGGATGAAGCGGAGAGCCCCGTTTGGAGTGAGGCTGCAAAGGGCATGCCAAGGGAAGTGTTCTGCTGTGCCAAGACTCATGCTGCGCACGCTTTGTGGTTGGAGTGAGAAACAGGTTCCTTGGTGTTTTCTGCGAAACGCTTTAGCAGCCCGTTGGTGCTAGTATGGAGTCAGGGGATGGATGAAGCGGAGAGCCCCGTTTGGAGTGAGGCTGCAAAGGGCATGCCAAGGGAAGTGTTCTGCTGTGCCAAGACTCGTGCTGCGCACGCTTTGTGGTTGGAGTGAGAAACAGGTTCCTTGGTGTTTTCTGCGAAACGCTTTAGCAGCCCGTTGGTGCTAGTATGGAGTCAGGGGATGGATGAAGCGGAGAGCCCCGTTTGGAGTGAGGCTGGAAAGGGCATGCCAAGGGAAGTGTTCTGCTGTGCCAAGACTCGTGCTGCGCACGCTTTGTGGTTGGAGTGAGAAACAGGTTCGTTGGTGTTTTCTGCGAAACGCTTCTGAAGGCCGTTGGTGCTAGTATGGAGTCAGGGGATGGATGAAGCGGAGAGCCCCGTTTGGAGTGAGGCTGCAAAGGGCATGCCAAGGGAAGTGTTCTGCTGTGCCAAGACTCGTGCTGCGCACGCTTTGTGGTTGGAGTGAGAAACAGGTTCGTTGGTGTTTTCCGCGAAACGCTTTAGCAGCCCGTTGGTGCTAGTATGGAGTCAGGGGATGGATGAAGCGGAGAGCCCCGTTTGGAGTGAGGCTGCAAAGCGCATGCCAAGGGAAGTGTTCTGCTATGCCAAGACTCGTGCTGCGCACGCTTTGTGGTTGGAGTGAGAAACAGGTTCCTTGGTGTTTTCTGCGAAACGCTTTAGCAGCCCGTTGGTGCTAGTATGGAGTCAGGGGATGGATGAAGCGGAGAGCCCCGTTTGGAGTGAAGCTGCAAAGGGCATGCCAAGGGAAGTGTTCTGCTGTGCCAAGACTCGTGCGGCGCACGCTTTGTGGTTGGAGTGAGAAACAGGTTCCTTGGTTTTTTTCTGCGAAACGCTTTAGCAGCCCGTTGGTGCTAGTATGGAGTCAGGGGATGGATGAAGCGGAGAGCCCCGTTTGGAGTAAGGCTGCAAAGCGCATGCCAAGGGAAGTGTTCTGCTGTGCCAAGACTCGTGCTGCGCACGCTTTGTGGTTGGAGTGAGAAACAGGTTCCTTGGTGTTTTCTGCGAAACGCTTTAGCAGGCCGTTGGTGCTAGTATGGAGTCAGGGGATGGATGAAGCGGAGAGCCCCGTTTGGAGTGAGGCTGCAAAGGGCATGCCAAGGGAAGTGTTCTGCTGTGCCAAGACTCGTGCTGCGCACGCTTTGTGGTTGGAGTGAGAAACAGGTTCCTTGGGGTTTTCTGCGAAACGCTTTAGCAGCCCGTTGGTGCTAGTATGGAGTCAGGGGATGGATGAAGCGGAGAGCCCCGTTTGGAGTGAGGCTGCAAAGCGCATGCCAAGGGAAGTGTTCTGCTGTGCCAAGACTCGTGCTGCGCACGCTTTGTGCTTGGAGTGAGAAACAGGTTCCTTGGTGTTTTCTGCGAAACGCTTTTGAAGGCGGTTGGTGCTAGTATGGAGTCAGGGGATGGATGAAGCGGAGAGCCCCGTTTGGAGTGAGGCTGCAAAGGGCATGCCAAGGGAAGTGTTCTGCTGTGCCAAGACTCGTGCGGCGCACGCTTTGTGGTTGGAGTGAGAAACAGGTTCCTTGGTGTTTTCTGCGAAACGCTTTAGCAACCCGTTGGTGCTAGTATGGAGTCAGGGGATGGATGAAGCGGAGAGCCCCGTTTGGAGTGAGGCTGCAAAGCGCATGCCAAGGGAAGTGTTCTGCTGTGCCAAGACTCGTGCTGCGCACGCTTTGTGGTTGGAGTGAGAAACAGGTTCCTTGGTGTTTTCCGCGAAACGCTTTAGCAGCCCGTTGGTGCTAGTATGGCGTCAGGGGATGGATGAAGCGGAGAGCCCTGTTTGGAGTGAGGCTGCAAAGGGCATGCTAAGGGAAGTGTTCTGCTGTGCCAAGACTCGTGCTGCGCACGCTTTGTGGTTGGAGTGAGAAACAGGTTCGTTAGTGTTTTCTGCGAAACGCTTTTGAAGGCCGTTGGTGCTAGTATGGAGTCAGGGGATGGATGAAGCGGAGAGCCCCGTTTGGAGTGAGACTGCAAAGGGCATGCCAAGGGAAGTGTTCTGCTGTGCCAAGACTCGTGCTGCGCACGCTTTGTGCTTGGAGTGAGAAACAGGTTCCTTGGTGTTTTCTGCGAAACGCTTTAGCAGCCCGTTGGAGCTAGTATGGAGTCAGGGGATGGATGAAGCGGAGAGCCCCGTTTGGAGTGAGGCTGCAAAGGGCATGCCAAGGGAAGTGTTCTGCTGTGCCAAGACTCGTGCTGCGCACGCTTTGTGCTTGGAGTGAGAAACAGGTTCCTTGGTGTTTTCTGCGAAAGGCTTTAGCAGCCCGTTGGTGCTAGTATGGAGTCAGGGGATGGATGAAGCGGAGAGCCCTTGGAGTGAGGCTGCAAAGGGCATGCCAAGGGAAGTGTTCTGCTGTGCCAAGACTCGTGCTGCGCACGCTTTGTGGTTGGAGTGAGAAACAGGTTCGTTGGTGTTTTCTGCGAAACGCTTCTGAAGCCGTTGGTGCTAGTATGGAGTCAGGGGATGGATGAAGCGGAGAGCCCCGTTTGGAGTGAGGCTGCAAAGGGCATGCCAAGGGAAGTGTTCTGCTAGTGCCAAGACTCGTGCTGCGCACGCTTTGTGGTTGGAGTGAGAAACAGGTTCGTTGGTGTTTTCGCGAAACGCTTTAGCAGCCCGTTGGTGCTAGTATGGTAGGAGGATGAGCAGCCCGTTGATGGATGCCCCGTTTGGAGTGAGGCTGCAAAGCGCATGCCAAGGGAAGTGTTCTGCTATGCCAAGACTCGTGCTGCGCACGCTTTGTGGTTGGAGTGAGAAACAGGTTCCTTGGTGTTTTCTGCGAAACGCTTTAGCAGCCCGTTGGTGCTAGTATGGAGTCAGGGGATGGATGAAGCGGAGAGCCCCGTTTGGAGTGAAGCTGCAAAGGGCATGCCAAGGGAAGTGTTCTGCTGTGCCAAGACTCGTGCGGCGCACGCTTTGTGGTTGGAGTGAGAAACAGGTTCCTTGGTTTTTTTCTGCGAAACGCTTTAGCAGCCCGTTGGTGCTAGTATGGAGTCAGGGGATGGATGAAGCGGAGAGCCCCGTTTGGAGTAAGGCTGCAAAGCGCATGCCAAGGGAAGTGTTCTGCTGTGCCAAGACTCGTGCTGCGCACGCTTTGTGGTTGGAGTGAGAAACAGGTTCCTTGGTGTTTTCTGCGAAACGCTTTAGCAGGCCGTTGGTGCTAGTATGGAGTCAGGGGATGGATGAAGCGGAGAGCCCCGTTTGGAGTGAGGCTGCAAAGGGCATGCCAAGGGAAGTGTTCTGCTGTGCCAAGACTCGTGCTGCGCACGCTTTGTGGTTGGAGTGAGAAACAGGTTCCTTGGGGTTTTCTGCGAAACGCTTTAGCAGCCCGTTGGTGCTAGTATGGAGTCAGGGGATGGATGAAGCGGAGAGCCCCGTTTGGAGTGAGGCTGCAAAGCGCATGCCAAGGGAAGTGTTCTGCTGTGCCAAGACTCGTGCTGCGCACGCTTTGTGCTTGGAGTGAGAAACAGGTTCCTTGGTGTTTTCTGCGAAACGCTTTTGAAGGCGGTTGGTGCTAGTATGGAGTCAGGGGATGGATGAAGCGGAGAGCCCCGTTTGGAGTGAGGCTGCAAAGGGCATGCCAAGGGAAGTGTTCTGCTGTGCCAAGACTCGTGCGGCGCACGCTTTGTGGTTGGAGTGAGAAACAGGTTCCTTGGTGTTTTCTGCGAAACGCTTTAGCAACCCGTTGGTGCTAGTATGGAGTCAGGGGATGGATGAAGCGGAGAGCCCCGTTTGGAGTGAGGCTGCAAAGCGCATGCCAAGGGAAGTGTTCTGCTGTGCCAAGACTCGTGCTGCGCACGCTTTGTGGTTGGAGTGAGAAACAGGTTCCTTGGTGTTTTCCGCGAAACGCTTTAGCAGCCCGTTGGTGCTAGTATGGCGTCAGGGGATGGATGAAGCGGAGAGCCCTGTTTGGAGTGAGGCTGCAAAGGGCATGCTAAGGGAAGTGTTCTGCTGTGCCAAGACTCGTGCTGCGCACGCTTTGTGGTTGGAGTGAGAAACAGGTTCGTTAGTGTTTTCTGCGAAACGCTTTGAAGGCCGTTGGTGCTAGTATGGAGTCAGGGGATGGATGAAGCGGAGAGCCCCGTTTGGAGTGAGACTGCAAAGGGCATGCCAAGGGAAGTGTTCTGCTGTGCCAAGACTCGTGCTGCGCACGCTTTGTGCTTGGAGTGAGAAACAGGTTCCTTGGTGTTTTCTGCGAAACGCTTTAGCAGCCCGTTGGAGCTAGTATGGAGTCAGGGGATGGATGAAGCGGAGAGCCCCGTTTGGAGTGAGGCTGCAAAGGGCATGCCAAGGGAAGTGTTCTGCTGTGCCAAGACTCGTGCTGCGCACGCTTTGTGCTTGGAGTGAGAAACAGGTTCCTTGGTGTTTTCTGCGAAAGGCTTTAGCAGCCCGTTGGTGCTAGTATGGAGTCAGGGGATGGATGAAGCGGAGAGCCCCGTTTGGAGTGAGGCTGCAAAGGGCATGCAAGGGAAGTGTTCTGCTGTGCCAAGACTCGTGCTGCGCACGCTTTGTGGTTGGAGTGAGAAACAGGTTCCTTGGGGTTTTCCGCGAAACGCTTTAGCAGCCCGTTGGTGCTAGTATGGAGTCAGGGGATGGATGAAGCGGAGAGCCCCGTTTGGAGTGAGGCTGCAAAGCGCATGCCAAGGGAAGTGTTCTGCTGTGCCAAGACTCGTGCTGCGCACGCTTTGTGGTTGGAGTGAGAAACAGGTTCCTTGGTGTTTTCCGCGAAACGCTTTAGCAGCCCGTTGGTGCTAGTATGGAGTCAGGGGATGGATGAAGCGGAGAGCCCCGTTTGGAGTGAGGCTGCAAAGGGCATGCTAAGGGAAGTGTTCTGCTGTGCCAAGACTCGTGCTGCGCACGCTTTGTGGTTGGAGTGAGAAACAGGTTCGTTAGTGTTTTCTGCGAAACGCTTTTGAAGGCCGTTGGTGCTAGTATGGAGTCAGGGGATGGATGAAGCGGAGAGCCCCGTTTGGAGTGAGACTGCAAAGGGCATGCCAAGGGAAGTGTTCTGCTGTGCCAAGACTCGTGCTGCGCACGCTTTGTGGTTGGAGTGAGAAACAGGTTCCTTGGTGTTTTCTGCGAAACGCTTTAGCAACCCGTTGGTGCTAGTATGGCGTCAGGGGATGGATGAAGCGGAGAGCCCCGTTTGGAGTGAGGCTGCAAAGCGCATGCCAAGGGAAGTGTTCTGCTGTGCCAAGACTCGTGCGGCGCACGCTTTGTGGTTGGAGTGAGAAACAGGTTCCTTGGTGTTTTCCGCGAAACGCTTTAGCAGCCCGTTGGTGCTAGTATGGAGTCAGGGGATGGATGAAGCGGAGAGCCCCGTTTGGAGTGAGGCTGCGCAAAGGGCATGCCAAGGGAAGTGTTCTGCTGTGCCAAGACTCATGCTGCGCACGCTTTGTGCTTGGAGTGAGAAACAGGTTCCTTGGTGTTTTCCGCGAAACGCTTTAGCAGCCCGTTGGTGCTAGTATGGAGTCAGGGGATGGATGAAGCGGAGAGCCCCGTTTGGAGTGAGGCTGCAAAGGGCATGCCAAGGGAAGTGTTCTGCTGTGCCAAGACTCGTGCTGCGCACGCTTTGTGATTGGAATGAGAAACAGGTTCCTTGGTGTTTTCTGCGAAACGCTTTAGCAGCCCGTTGGTGCTAGTATGGAGTCAGGGGATGGATGAAGCGGAGAGCCCCGTTTGGAGTGAGGCTGCAAAGGGCATGCCAAGGGAAGTGTTCTGCTGTGCCAAGACTCGTGCTGCGCACACTCTGTGGTGGGAGTGAGAAACAGGTTCGTTGGTGTTTTCTGCAAAACGCTTTAGCAGCCCGTTGGTGCTAGTATGGAGTCAGGGGATGGATGAAGCGGAGAGCCCCGTTTGGAGTGAGGCTACAAAGCGCATGCCAAGGGAAGTGTTCTGCTGTGCCAAGACTCGTGCTGCGCACGCTTTGTGGTTGGAGTGAGAAACAGGTTCCTTGGTGTTTTCTGCGAAACGCTTTAGCAGCCCGTTGGTGCTAGTATGGAGTCAGGGGATGGATGAAGTGGAGAGCCCCGTTTGGAGTGAGGCTGCAAAGGGCATGCCAAGGGAAGTGTTCTGCTGTCCCAAGACTCGTGCTGCGCACGCTTTGTGGTTGCAGTGAGAAACAGGTTCCTTGGTGTTTTCTGCGAAACGCTTTAGCAGCCCGTTGGTGCTAGTATGGAGTCAGGGGATGGATGAAGCGGAGAGCCCCATTTGGAGTGAGGCTGCAAAGGGCATGCCAAGGGAAGTGTTCTGCTGTGCCAAGACTCATGCTGCGCACGCTTTGTGGTTGGAGTGACAAACAGGTTCCTTGGTGTTTTCTGCGAAACGCTTTAGCAGCCCGTTGGTGCTAGTATGGAGTTAGGGGATGGATGAAGCGGAGAGCCCCGTTTGGAGTGAGGCTGCAAAGGGCATGCCAAGGGAAGTGTTCTGCTGTGCCAAGACTCGTGCTGTGCATGCTTTGTGGTTGGAGTGAGAAACAGGTTCGTTGGTGTTTTCCGCGAAACACTTTAGCAGCCCGTTGGTGCTAGTATGGCGTCAGGGGATGGATGAAGCGGAGAGCCCCGTTTGGAGTGAGGCTGCAAAGGGCATGCCAAGGGAAGTGTTCTGCTGTGCCAAGACTCGTGCTGCGCACGCTTTGTGGTTGGAGTGAGAAACAGGTTCCTTGGTGTTTTCTGCGAAACGCTTTAGCAGCCCGTTGGTGCTAGTATGGAGTCAGGGGATGGATGAAGCGGAGAGCCCCGTTTGGAGTGAGGCTGCAAAGGGCATGCCAAGGGAAGTGTTCTGCTGTGCCAAGACTCGTGCTGCGCACGCTTTGTGGTTGGAGTGAGAAACAGGTTCCTTGGTGTTTTCTGCGAAACGCTTTAGCAGCCCGTTGGTGCTAGTATGGAGTCAGGGGATGGATGAAGTGGAGAGCCCCGTTTGGAGTGAGGCTGCAAAGGGCATGCCAAGGGAAGTGTTCTGCTGTCCCAAGACTCGTGCTGCGCACGCTTTGTGGTTGCAGTGAGAAACAGGTTCCTTGGTGTTTTCTGCGAAACGCTTTAGCAGCCCGTTGGTGCTAGTATGGAGTCAGGGGATGGATGAAGCGGAGAGCCCCGTTTGGAGTGAGGCTGCAAAGGGCATGCCAAGGGAAGTGTTCTGCTGTGCCAAGACTCATGCTGCGCACGCTTTGTGGTTGGAGTGACAAACAGGTTCCTTGGTGTTTTCTGCGAAACGCTTTAGCAGCCCGTTGGTGCTAGTATGGAGTTAGGTTATGGATGAAGCGGAGAGCCCCGTTTGGAGTGAGGCTGCAAAGGGCATGCCAAGGGAAGTGTTCTGCTGTGCCAAGACTCGTGCTGCGCACGCTTTGTGGTTGGAGTGTGTAGAGGGATGCTGTGCTGAGAATCTGCACTGTGCTAGGAATCTGCACCACCTGCGCCTTGCTGATAATGTACTGGGGAGTGTTAGTGAGTTGTCCTTGGCCGGCTGGGAATGGGGAGCTATGTGGGAAAAGAGTAGTTAGCCGTTTCGGGTAAACAACTTTGCAGAGCTGGGAAAGAGCCTATGCGGCCGGGACATAGCAACCTCCTTAGCAACCAATCATGAGCTCAAGCCTTGCAATATGCATGAACCTAATTAAGTTGTGTATAAGAGTGCACACTGAATGCTCAATAAACGAGTCTTCTCGATGACCATATGGTGTCGCAGTCTCCCTTTCTCCTACAAATGGTGACCCCGACGTGATATAGCAAAGGACTGAATCCTCCCGGACTGAAAAGAAAAAAGGAGGACGCTCCACGGTGGAGAAAGTAGGAGTTGGGTCCTCTGCAGCCAGGACGGTGCAAATCCGCCGAGCAAACGCTGGAAAGACGGCACCCCCGAAGATCATATAGGTGGTTTCGGGCCATACGCGCCACCGGAGCCTGGAGAGCTGCAACAGCGCTGACGTCAGGAATGGATAGGCAAGTGGCGTATGAATTATTTACCCGTACCTTACAGCAGTGTAATGTTCAGGGGATCGACTTAAAGAAAGAGTTACCAGGGTTGCTAGCATGGGGCTATGCGAAAGGTTGCTTTATTGTTCCGCATACGGTGCACGAATTATCGGAATGGCGTAAATTGGGTGATAAGTTATGGGAGGCAATATTGGATGATGATAAGACAGCAAAAAAGCTGGGGAAACAATGGAGGGTGGTGCATAACGCGCTATTACAACGGGTAGTGGAGAAAAAGGCAGCAGACCAGGCAATTGAAGCCCATGAAAAGAATTTACATTATGGAACGGACGATGAGCAGCCGCGAGCTCCAGCGGTTAGAACAGTCATAATTCCGCCTGTGGGAGCAATTGCTGAGGGGGATGGCGCACTCTTGCAAGCCTCTGGCCCCTTGGCGTTTCCAGCCATTTTTACTCCCATATATGACCCACAAGGCAATCCAGCTGGCCTGCGGGGTGAGTTTCACCCATTAGATTGGAAATTACTAATGCAATTGCGACAAACAGTTAGTCAATTTGGCCCTAAAAGCGAGCCCGTTAAACAAATGTTGGACTACCTGTTTGATACGCAAGTATTGTTGCCAAATGATTTACGAGGAATATCACGTCTCATGCTTACGGAGCATCAACAGTTACTCTTTGGTGCACATTGGCAGACTCTTGTCAATGAGTCGGTGGCCACACTAAGACAGCCTGGAAATCCATTACATGGAATCACTGCAGATGAACTAATGGGGCTGGGTAATTACCTGAGGACTGAAGCGCAGGTGTTAATGGGGCCGGAGAAAGCAAGGGAAGCCATGAGATTGTTTAGAATTGCTCTAGATAGAGTGAAAGAACCAGGAGGAGTACCACCGTATATGGGCATAAAGCAAGGCAGAGAGGAGCCTCTCGGCACGTTTGTTGACCGGGTAGCAGCAGCAATAGAAAAGGCAGGGGCTCCGAACTGGATGAAAGGGACGCTTTTAAAACAATGCGCACTGCAAAATAGTAATTCCACCATACAAAGGCTGATTGCCACATTACCTGGGAATTGGGCAATAGAGGAGTTGCTGGAGTGGGCGGCAAATATACCAGCGGGGTCTCAGGTATTATTGGTGGAGGCTATAAGAGATCTTGGGGAAGGGCTAAAAAAGCAGGCGGAAGCCTCACAAACACAGGCGTTAGCTGCTCTTGCACCTCTCCAAGCTGCTGTACTTGCGCCTGGCGGCCCGCCTAAAATCTATCCCGGCGCTAAATGCTATCGCTGTGGAAAAGGAGGCCACATGCGTAAAACGTGCCGAGCCACCGGGGTCTGGTGTCAGACTTGCCAGTCCGATTCGCATAATTCAGCTGCCTGCCGTCGCAAGTCGGGAAACCGCCAGCGGAGCGCGTCCGGTCGCGCTATGACACAAATGACCGGAGGAAGAGCAACAGCGCCGCCTCCTGTCTCCAACCAGCAACAGCAGGGTCCCTCGGCTTGGACCTGGCAGCCGCAGTAGACGTCACCCTGTATACCGATCGACCTACCAAGATACCTACAGGAACCAGAGGACCTATAGTAATCGACGGACACACGTTCGGAGCCTTGTTGTTGGGGCGCTCCTCAGCCTCTATAATGGGACTCTTTGTGCTCCCTGGAGTAATAGATGCCGATTATACTGGAGAAATACAAATCATGGCCCACACCCCTTACCCACCACTAAAGATTGAACAAGGTCAACGTATAGCTCAGCTTGTTCCACTACCGCAAATTACTGCAGGACTTGTACCAGAAGGAATGGACTCCCGAGGTACCAAAGCCTTTGGGTCAACGGAACTTACTTTACTGACCCTGGATTTGAAAGATCGACCGCGGAGAACTGTTAAGATTACTTATAAAGGGGAAGGGATCGCTATCACTGCACTTCTTGATACCGGAGCGGACACCAGCATAGTGAGCCCTGACGCCTGGCCTAACCATTGGCCTTCATATACATCTACGCAGACAGTGACTGGGGTTGGAGGATACACCTTGGCCAGAAAAACGCCAATGGTGAGCCTACAACTTGATGAACAGCAATTAACCGTAGTGTTCTCCATCGTGCCACTCCCCCCTTCAGTGTCTTGTCTAATCGGCCGTGATGTACTGGCTCAACTAGGGGTGGTATTAACGAATGCTCACCCTTTAGGATAACTGCCATTGCTTGGACTTTCCCATTACCACTCACATGGACCACCCAAGAACCAGTGATGGTTAAGCAATGGCCGTTAAAAAGGGAAAGTCTTGAACAAGCTCATCAGTTAGTGCAAGAACAGTTTCAACAAGGACATTTAAAACTATCCACAAGCCCTTGGAATACGCCCATTTTTGTAATAAAGAAAAAGTCAGGAAAATATCGGCTGTTACACGATCTAAGAGCAGTGAATAATCAGATGGAACCAATGGGAGCCCTCCAGCCGGGCCTGCCCAATCCAGCCATGATACCAGAAAATTGGCCAATTGTGATTATTGATCTTAAGGACTGTTTTTTCACCATCAATCTGCACCCTGATGATACGAAGCGTTTTGCCTTTACGCTCCCAGCTATAAATAGAGGCGAGCCAGATAAGAGATTTGAGTGGACAGTCTTACCACAAGGGATGCGCAATTCGCCAACGCTGTGTCAACTTTATGTGGATGCTGCTTTACAGCCATTAAGAAAAATAATGCCTCATACAGTAATTTACCACTATATGGATGACATTTTGTTTTCACAAAGTGATGTCTTCATGGAAGATCAAATAGGAATAATTGAAGCCACTCTCGCGCAACATTCACTGGTAGTAGCCCCAGAAAAGATTCAACGATCACGACCTTGGAAGTACCTGGGATGGACAATTACGGAACAAAGGGTCCGACCTCAGAAATTGTTATCAAATATAACGATCACAACCTTACATGAGGCGCAGAAGCTCTTAGGTGATCTACAATGGCTAAAGCCAGTAACAGGGATTCCAAACACCTTGCTTTACGCACTACAACCATTATTGAAGGGTATTGATCCCTGTACTCAAGTTAATGTTACCCCCGAACAGGAAAAAGCTTTACGAGACATTACCCAGTGTATAATTACTGGTTTTGTGTCTCGGCGTCAACTTGACTGTCCAGTTAATCTTACCATTTGGCATGGCGATGAACATCTATTAGGCGCACTTACTCAGCATGAAAAGAAAACGGGGGAGGCAAAGGTGTTGGAATGGTTGTCACCACCTTTGCAAACAAGAAAAACAATAACTCAAAAAATCGAAAGTCTTGCCAAACTGATTCAAAAAGGTCGGCTTCGCATTATAGAAGTCACTGGACAAGAACCGACTACGATCTATTTGCCCATCGAGAAACCCACCTTGGACTGGTACCTGTTGAATTCTGCAGACCTTGCGGAAGCCCTCCTAGGAACAGGAGCAGAAGTAAAGACAGGAGAAATAGCACCCAAGGCGTTACAATGGATTGGAGAATGGAGTTGGATTACCAAAACGCTCCGGGAAAAAGAGCCTATACCAAGCGCTGTAACAGCCTTTACGGATGCCGGAAAAAGATCTCGCCGAGCAGCCGTCGTATGGAAGCATGAGGAAGAGTGGAAACAGCAGATTCTTGAGGCGACGCCTGAAGACAGTCTGCAGACACTGGAGTTGTTGGCAGTGATATGGGCAGTCACATACCTAACGGGACCTTTGAACGTAGTTTCTGACTCTCTTTATGTGGTAGGAGTAGTTTCTAGAATAGAGGATGCCAGTATCAAGGAGGTCAACAACAAAAGACTATATCAGCTGCTCCTACAGTTAAAGAGGGCGTTAAGGGCAAGGGAGGAGCCGGTTATCCATATCCGAAGCCATAAATGGGAGATAGGCCTAGGAGAAGGCAACGCCCGGGCCGACAGATTAGTAATGTCAGTAGAAAGCTCGCCCCCAATTGGCAAAACAGCAATGGCCCGAGAGGCGCATAGCATGTATCACCAAAATGCAAAGGGACTAGCACGACAATTCAGTATCGGAATCGGTGAAGCTCGAACTATTGCACAATCTGGGTACCCACGAGATGGACTAAGGCAGCATTACCGCCGACACCAAAGAATATAGCATCCACAGAGACGAGCCATACCCACGACGATTGTGATAAACGAAATCTGCAGGAGATTGTTCGGGAGATTGACCCGGATGCAGAGTAGCGGCTGAATCTTCAAGGAACTGTGAACAAGGTCTAATTGATTAACCTTGTGCGCTGGAACGTAGAAATGTTTCGTACTGTACTGATTCTAGTGTTGTGCACATGCTGGGGTAGAGCCATATGGGTACCTGCTCAACCAAAACAAAATATATGGGTCACCCTTGCAAATCAGACTGGGCAGGAGGCCATATGCTTGGCCCTAGCTTCACCCGGAAGCCCTTTCTCCACATGCTTAGTGGGAGTGCCTTTAGATGCTTGGCCCTGCCCTAAGAAAGTTCACAGTTGTCAAAGCAACAATTCACGTAATTACGTGGATAGTTGGGATGCGATCGTACCGCATTTTCCACGTGCTCCCTTAGAACCCCAAGAGTTAGAATTATTGGGGTCAATCAAGGCTGATGCATGCCTACGGTTCAATTGGACAAGTGTGTACCGGGGAACAGGTTGGAACCAATCATTACCTGTGTCAGTCAATGCCACATGGGGTAACAATACCGTTTGGTGTAACAAAACCTCGGAGAACGTATCCAAGTCATCCAACACACCGATTGCCTTACCACCAGGAGTATTTTTAATATGCGGGGACAGGGCGTGGGCAGGAATTCCTTCCAAAATAGAGGGAGGCCCATGCACGCTTGGGCGGCTAACGCTACTCACGCCAAACACATCAATGATACTAGAACAGCACCGTAAGAGCCATAGGATAAAAAGAATGACACACGCGTTTCAAGGTGACTGTGATGATAACGCCGATTTTTGGTCCCGCGAAAGAACATTTGTAGCATCCCTTCTCGCCCCGGGGGTAGCGGCAGCAAAAGCGCTGGCGACATTAAGAAAATTAGGATGTTGGCTGGCAAAACAAACAAATGCCACGTCACTAGCTCTTTCAGGGCTGTTAACAGATGTTGATTCGGTTCGTCATGCTACCTTACAGAATCGAGCTGCTATTGATTTCCTGTTGCTAGCACATGGTCATGGGTGTGAGGAACTGGAAGGGATGTGCTGTATGAACCTTTCTGATCATTCAAATTCCATACATAAGCAGCTGGAGACATTGCGCGACTTAACTACACACTTGCAACAAGATACAGGATTCGGCCTTGATAATTGGCTAAAAGGTCTCGGCTTGGGCCCATGGCTAACCTCAGCTGTGCAACATTTAATTACCATAGGGATCGTGCTTATTATGATTATACTCTTTGTACCATGTATCTTTAAATGCTTGCAAAATATGCTTACGCGAATAGTCAACCAAGAATGGAATGCGAGTTTGATAGCCCAAAAAGAAAACGGGGGAAGTGTGGAGAGTATTGTGCAAACCTGGCTAATGGAGAAAGGACATAGCCAGATGGAGTTAGTGCACAGGGCCTGAGTGAGGCAGAGGTAAAGTAGAGGACAGTGTGTCCTTGAGATAGGGAAGCTACTGCAGCTACACAAAATAAGAACCAGCTAGAATGCGGTTTTAGAATGGATCTTCTCAGTTCAACCGTGCAAGAGTGTGACCCCTCGGTTGGAAGCGGTGGCTCACATGGTCTGCCGTGAGAGAACTCAGGTGCTGGCAGTCTCGGGGGGTCACAGGTACAACATGCAGTGCTTACTTTGAAGGAATGTGCTGTATGGACCTGCAAGACCACTCTAAGGCAATCCACCAGCAAATCCAACAGCTGATGGAACACACCCAGGAGATACAGAAAGACGTGGGCTTCTTTGGGCTGGATGGGTTAACTGATTTATTGGGTATTGGTGGGTGACTGAAATCCTCGCTTAAGACAGGACTGATGCTTTTGATTGTTATGCTTTTTGTCCTATGCTTATTCAGCTGTGCCTTCGCGTGCTTAAGGCGAATGCTATCCTTACATACTCATAAAGCCTGGTTGTTGCAAAAGAAAAAAGGAGGACTTATAGAGGAATGGCTTGGAGATCGAGGACACCTTACAGCTCCAGGCGGTTGGTAAAACCTTGGCGTTAAAATGATCAAGAGTCCTTGAACTGCCCGTCAGCAGATCAATAGACAACGGAAGCTGCTCAGCAGGACATCGGACTCTCGACTGGAAAGACCTTGCAGGCCAACACGGACTTGGGAATGGGTGCATGTATTAGTAAATCACGGCTAATATTACTAGTTGTTTTATTGTTTATGCCTTGTAGTTTTTGGCTGTGCTTTTGCATGTATTAGACATAAGGTATTCTGGTTTTGCATGTATTAGACATAAAGTATTCTCACTTACCAGCAAGGCTTGATTAGTGCAAAAGAAAAAAGGGGGAATTGTAGAGGGATGCTGTGCTGAGAATCTGCACTGTGCTAGGAATCTGCACCACCTGCGCCTTGCTGATAATGTACTGGGGAGTGTTAGTGAGTTGTCCTTGGCCGGCTGGGAATGGGGAGCTATGTGGGAAAAGAGTAGTTAGCCGTTTCGGGTAAACAACTTTGCAGAGCTGGGAAAGAGCCTATGTGGCCGGGACATAGCAACCTCCTTAGCAACCAATCATGAGCTCAAGCCTTGCAATATGCATGAACCTAATTAAGTTGTGTATAAGAGTGCACACTGAATGCTCAATAAACGAGTCTTGTCGATGACCATATGGTGTCGCAGTCTCCCTTTCTCCTACAGGAGTGAGAAACAGGTTCCTTGGTGTTTTCTGCGAAACGCTTTAGCAGGCCGTTGGTGCTAGTATGGAGTCAGGGGATGGATGAAGCCGAGAGCCCCGTTTGGAGTGAGGCTGCAAAGCGCATGCCAAAGGAAGTGTTCTGCTGTGCCAAGACTCGTGCTGCGCACGCTTTGTGGTTGGAGTGAGAAACAGGTTCGTTGGTGTTTTCTGCGAAACGCTTTAGCAGCCCGTTGGTGCTAGTATGGATTCAGGGGATGGATGAAGCGGAGAGCCCCGTTTGGAGTGAGGCTGCAAAGGGCATGCCAAGGGAAGTGTTCTGCTGTGCCAAGACTCGTGCTGCGCACGCTTTGTGGTTGGAGTGAGAAACAGGTTCCTTGGTGTTTTCTGCGAAACGCTTTAGCAGCCCGTTGGTGCTAGTATGGAGTCAGGGGATGGATGAAGCGGAGAGCCCCGTTTGGAGTGAGGCTGCAAAGGGCATGCCAAAGGAAATGTTTTACTGTGCCAAGACTCGTGCTGCGCACGCTTTGTGTTTGGAGTGAGAAACAGGTTCGTTGGTGTTTTCTGCGAAACGCTTTAGCAGCCCGTTGGTGCTAGTATGGAGTCAGGGGATGGATGAAGCGGAGAGCCCCATTTGGAGTGAGGCTGCAAAGGGCATGCCAAAGGAAGTGTTCTGCTGTGCCAAGACTCGTGCTGCGCACGCTTTGTGGTTGGAGTGAGAAACAGGTTCCTTGGTGTTTTCTGCGAAACGCTTTAGCAGCCCGTTGGTGCTAGTATGGAGTCAGGGGATGGATGAAGCGGAGAGCCCCGTTTGGAGTGAGGCTGCAAAGGGCATGCCAAAGGAAGTGTTCTGCTGTGCCAAGACTCGTGCTGCGCACGCTTTGTGGTTGGAGTGAGAAACAGGTTCCTTGGTGTTTTCTGCGAAACGCTTTAGCAGGCCGTTGGTGCTAGTATGGAGTCAGGGGATGGATGAAGCGGAGAGCCCCGTTTGGAGTGAGGCTGCAAAGGGCATGCCAAAGGAAGTGTTCTGCTGTGCCAAGACTCGTGCTGCGCACGCTTTGTGGTTGGAGTGAGAAACAGGTTCCTTGGTGTTTTCTGCGAAACGCTTTAGCAGGCCGTTGGTGCTAGTATGGAGTCAGGGGATGGATGAAGCGGAGAGCCCCGTTTGGAGTGAGGCTGCAAAGGGCATGCCAAGGGAAGTGTTCTGCTGTGCCAAGACTCGTGCTGCGCACGCTTTGTGGTTGGAGTGAGAAACAGATTCCTTGGTGTTTTCTGCGAAACGCTTTAGCAGCCCGTTGGTGCTAGTATGGAGTCAGGGGATGGATGAAGCCGAGAGCCCCGTTTGGAGTGAGGCTGCAAAGCGCATGCCAAGGGAAGTGTTCTGCTGTGCCAAGACTCGTGCTGCGCACGCTTTGTGCTTGGAGTGAGAAACAGGTTCCTTGGTGTTTTCTGCGAAACGCTTTAGCAGGCCGTTGGTGCTAGTATGGAGTCAGGGGATGGATGAAGCGGAGAGCCCCGTTTGGAGTGAGGCTGCAAAGGGCATGCCAAAGGAAGTGTTCTGCTGTGCCGAGACTCGTGCTGCGCACGCTTTGTGGTTGGAGTGAGAAACAGGTTCCTTGGTGTTTTCTGCGAAACGCTTTAGCAGGCCGTTGGTGCTAGTATGGAGTCAGGGGATGGATGAAGCCGAGAGCCCCGTTTGGAGTGAGGCTGCAAAGCGCATGCCAAGGGAAGTGTTCTGCTGTGCCAAGACTCGTGCTGCGCACGCTTTGTGGTTGGAGTGAGAAACAGGTTCCTTGGTGTTTTCTGCGAAACGCTTTAGCAGCCCGTTGGTGCTAGTATGGAGTCAGGGGATGGATGAAGCCGAGAGCCCCGTTTGGAGTGAGGCTGCAAAGCGCATGCCAAGGGAAGTGTTCTGCTGTGCCAAGACTCGTGCTGCGCACGCTTTGTGGTTGGAGTGAGAAACAGGTTCCTTGGTGTTTTCTGCGAAACGCTTTAGCAGCCCGTTGGTGCTAGTATGGAGTCAGGGGATGGATGAAGCGGAGAGCCCCGTTTGGAGTGAGGCTGCAAAGGGCATGCCAAAGGAAGTGTTCTGCTGTGCCGAGACTCGTGCTGCGCACGCTTTGTGGTTGGAGTGAGAAACAGGTTCCTTGGTGTTTTCTGCGAAACGCTTTAGCAGGCCGTTGGTGCTAGTATGGAGTCAGGGGATGGATGAAGCCGAGAGCCCCGTTTGGAGTGAGGCTGCAAAGCGCATGCCAAGGGAAGTGTTCTGCTGTGCCAAGACTCGTGCTGCGCACGCTTTGTGGTTGGAGTGAGAAACAGGTTCCTTGGTGTTTTCTGCGAAACGCTTTAGCAGCCCGTTGGTGCTAGTATGGAGTCAGGGGATGGATGAAGCGGAGAGCCCCGTTTGGAGTGAGGCTGCAAAGCGCATGCCAAGGGAAGTGTTCTGCTGTGCCAAGACTCGTGCTGCGCACGCTTTGTGGTTGGAGTGAGAAACAGGTTCCTTGGTGTTTTCTGCGAAACGCTTTAGCAGCCCGTTGGTGCTAGTATGGAGTCAGGGGATGGATGAAGCGGAGAGCCCCGTTTGGAGTGAGGCTGCAAAGGGCATGCCAAAGGAAGTGTTCTGCTGTGCCAAGACTCGTGCTGCGCAAACTTTGTGGTTGGAGTGAGAAACAGGTTCCTTGGTGTTTTCTGCGAAACGCTTTAGCAGGCCGTTGGTGCTAGTATGGAGTCAGGGGATGGATGAAGCGGAGAGCCCCGTTTGGAGTGAGGCTGCAAAGGGCATGCCAAAGGAAGTGTTTTGCTGTGCCAAGACTCGTGCTGCGCACGCTTTGTGGTTGGAGTGAGAAACAGGTTCCTTGGTGTTTTCTGCGAAACGCTTTAGCAGCCCGTTGGTGCTAGTATGGAGTCAGGGGATGGATGAAGCGGAGAGCCCCGTTTGGAGTGAGGCTGCAAAGGGCATGCCAAAGGAAGTGTTCTGCTGTGCCAAGACTCGTGCTGCGCATGCTTTGTGGTTGGAGTGAGAAACAGGTTCCTTGGTGTTTTCTGCGAAACGCTTTAGCAGCCCGTTGGTGCTAGTATGGAGTCAGGGGATGGATGAAGCGGAGAGCCCCGTTTGGAGTGAGGCTGCAAAGGGCATGCCAAAGGAAGTGTTCTGCTGTGCCGAGACTCGTGCTGCGCACGCTTTGTGGTTGGAGTGAGAAACAGGTTCCTCGGTGTTTTCTGCGAAACGCTTTAGCAGCCCGTTGGTGCTAGTATGGAGTCAGGGGATGGATGAAGCGGAGAGCCCCGTTTGGAGTGAGGCTGCAAAGGGCATGCCAAAGGAAGTGTTTTACTGTGCCAAGACTCGTGCTGCGCACGCTTTGTGGTTGGAGTGAGAAACAGGTTCCTTGGTGTTTTCTGCGAAACGCTTTAGCAGGCCGTTGGTGCTAGTATGGAGTCAGGGGATGGATGAAGCGGAGAGCCCCGTTTGGAGTGAGGCTGCAAAGGGCATGCCAAGGGAAGTGTTCTGCTGTGCCAAGACTCGTGCTGCGCACGCTTTGTGGTTGGAGTGAGAAACAGGTTCCTTGGTGTTTTCTGCGAAACGCTTTAGCAGCCCGTTGGTGCTAGTATGGAGTCAGGGGATGGATGAAGCGGAGAGCCCCGTTTGGAGTGAGGCTGCAAAGGGCATGCCAAAGGAAGTGTTCTGCTGTGCCAAGACTCGTGCTGCGCACGCTTTGTGGTTGGAGTGAGAAACAGGTTCCTTGGTGTTTTCTGCGAAACGCTTTAGCAGCCCGTTGGTGCTAGTATGGAGTCAGGGGATGGATGAAGCGGAGAGCCCCGTTTGGAGTGAGGCTGCAAAGGACATGCCAAAGGAAGTGTTTTGCTGTGCCAAGACTCGTGCTGCGCACGCTTTGTGGTTGGAGTGAGAAAGAGGTTCCTTGGTGTTTTCTGCAAAACGCTTTAGCAGGCCGTTGGTGCTAGTATGGAGTCAGGGGATGGATGAAGCGGAGAGCCCCGTTTGGAGTGAGGCTGCAAAGGGCATGCCAAAGGAAGTGTTCTGCTGTGCCAAGACTCGTGCTGCGCACGCTTTGTGGTTGGAGTGAGAAACAGGTTCCTCGGTGTTTTCTGCGAAACGCTTTAGCAGCCCGTTGGTGCTAGTATGGAGTCAGGGGATGGATGAAGCGGAGAGCCCCGTTTGGAGTGAGGCTGCAAAGGGCATGCCAAAGGAAGTGTTCTGCTGTGCCAAGACTCGTGCTGCGCACGCTTTGTGGTTGGAGTGAGAAACAGGTTCCTCGGTGTTTTCTGCGAAACGCTTTAGCAGGCCGTTGGTGCTAGTATGGAGTCAGGGGATGGATGAAGCGGAGAGCCCCGTTTGGAGTGAGGCTGCAAAGGGCATGCCAAAGGAAGTGTTCTGCTGTGCCGAGACTCGTGCTGCGCACGCTTTGTGCTTGGAGTGAGAAACAGGTTCCTTGGTGTTTTCTGCGAAACGCTTTAGCAGGCCGTTGGTGCTAGTATGGAGTCAGGGGATGGATGAAGCGGAGAGCCCCGTTTGGAGTGAGGCTGCAAAGGGCATGCCAAGGGAAGTGTTCTGCTGTGCCGAGACTCGTGCTGCGCACGCTTTGTGCTTGGAGTGAGAAACAGGTTCCTTGGTGTTTTCTGCGAAACGCTTTAGCAGGCCGTTGGTGCTAGTATGGAGTCAGGGGATGGATGAAGCGGAGAGCCC
The DNA here is from genome assembly GCF_059628265.1 of Tinamus guttatus. Lineage (NCBI taxonomy): Eukaryota > Metazoa > Chordata > Aves > Tinamiformes > Tinamidae > Tinamus > Tinamus guttatus. The sequence continues at coordinate 80,139 of NW_028290395.1, read as the reverse complement.
CGTTTGGAGTGAGGCTGCAAAGGGCATGCCAAGGGAAGTGTTCTGCTGTGCCGAGACTCGTGCTGCGCACGCTTTGTGGTTGGAGTGAGAAACAGGTTCCTTGGTGTTTTCTGCGAAACGCTTTAGCAGCCCGTTGGTGCTAGTATGGAGTCAGGGGATGGATGAAGCGGAGAGCCCCGTTTGGAGTGAGGCTGCAAAGGGCATGCCAAAGGAAGTGTTCTGCTGTGCCAAGACTCGTGCTGCGCACGCTTTGTGCTTGGAGTGAGAAACAGGTTCCTTGGTGTTTTCTGCGAAACGCTTTAGCAGCCCGTTGGTGCTAGTATGGAGTCAGGGGATGGATGAAGCGGAGAGCCCCGTTTGGAGTGAGGCTGCAAAGGGCATGCCAAAGGAAGTGTTCTGCTGTGCCAAGACTCGTGCTGCGCACGCTTTGTGCTTGGAGTGAGAAACAGGTTCCTTGGTGTTTTCTGCGAAACGCTTTAGCAGCCCGTTGGTGCTAGTATGGAGTCAGGGGATGGATGAAGCGGAGAGCCCCGTTTGGAGTGAGGCTGCAAAGGGCATGCCAAAGGAAGTGTTCTGCTGTGCCGAGACTCGTGCTGCGCACGCTTTGTGGTTGGAGTGAGAAACAGGTTCCTTGGTGTTTTCTGCGAAACGCTTTAGCAGCCCGTTGGTGCTAGTATGGAGTCAGGGGATGGATGAAGCGGAGAGCCCCGTTTGGAGTGAGGCTGCAAAGGGCATGCCAAAGGAAGTGTTTTACTGTGCCAAGACTCGTGCTGCGCACGCTGTGTGGTTGGAGTGAGAAACAGGTTCCTTGGTGTTTTCTGCGAAACGCTTTAGCAGGCCGTTGGTGCTAGTATGGAGTCAGGGGATGGATGAAGCGGAGAGCCCCGTTTGGAGTGAGGCTGCAAAGGACATGCCAAAGGAAGTGTTTTGCTGTGCCAAGACTCGTGCTGCGCACGCTTTGTGGTTGGAGTGAGAAAGAGGTTCCTTGGTGTTTTCTGCGAAACGCTTTAGCAGGCCGTTGGTGCTAGTATGGAGTCAGGGGATGGATGAAGCGGAGAGCCCCGTTTGGAGTGAGGCTGCAAAGGGCATGCCAAAGGAAGTGTTCTGCTGTGCCGAGACTCGTGCTGCGCACGCTTTGTGGTTGGAGTGAGAAACAGATTCCTTGGTGTTTTCTGCGAAACGCTTTAGCAGCCCGTTGGTGCTAGTATGGAGTCAGGGGATGGATGAAGCGGAGAGCCCCGTTTGGAGTGAGGCTGCAAAGGGCATGCCAAAGGAAGTGTTTTACTGTGCCAAGACTCGTGCTGCGCACGCTGTGTGGTTGGAGTGAGAAACAGGTTCCTTGGTGTTTTCTGCGAAACGCTTTAGCAGGCCGTTGGTGCTAGTATGGAGTCAGGGGATGGATGAAGCGGAGAGCCCCGTTTGGAGTGAGGCTGCAAAGGACATGCCAAAGGAAGTGTTTTACTGTGCCAAGACTCGTGCTGCGCACGCTGTGTGGTTGGAGTGAGAAACAGGTTCCTTGGTGTTTTCTGCGAAACGCTTTAGCAGGCCGTTGGTGCTAGTATGGAGTCAGGGGATGGATGAAGCGGAGAGCCCCGTTTGGAGTGAGGCTGCAAAGGACATGCCAAAGGAAGTGTTTTGCTGTGCCAAGACTCGTGCTGCGCACGCTTTGTGGTTGGAGTGAGAAAGAGGTTCCTTGGTGTTTTCTGCGAAACGCTTTAGCAGGCCGTTGGTGCTAGTATGGAGTCAGGGGATGGATGAAGCGGAGAGCCCCGTTTGGAGTGAGGCTGCAAAGGGCATGCCAAAGGAAGTGTTCTGCTGTGCCGAGACTCGTGCTGCGCACGCTTTGTGGTTGGAGTGAGAAACAGGTTCCTTGGTGTTTTCTGCGAAACGCTTTAGCAGGCCGTTGGTGCTAGTATGGAGTCAGGGGATGGATGAAGCGGAGAGCCCCGTTTGGAGTGAGGCTGCAAAGGGCATGCCAAAGGAAGTGTTCTGCTGTGCCAAGACTCGTGCTGCGCACGCTTTGTGGTTGGAGTGAGAAACAGGTTCCTTGGTGTTTTCTGCGAAACGCTTTAGCAGCCCGTTGGTGCTAGTATGGAGTCAGGGGATGGATGAAGCGGAGAGCCCCGTTTGGAGTGAGGCTGCAAAGGGCATGCCAAAGGAAGTGTTCTGCTGTGCCAAGACTCGTGCTGCGCACGCTTTGTGCTTGGAGTGAGAAACAGGTTCCTTGGTGTTTTCTGCGAAACGCTTTAGCAGCCCGTTGGTGCTAGTATGGAGTCAGGGGATGGATGAAGCGGAGAGCCCCGTTTGGAGTGAGGCTGCAAAGGGCATGCCAAAGGAAGTGTTCTGCTGTGCCGAGACTCGTGCTGCGCACGCTTTGTGGTTGGAGTGAGAAACAGGTTCCTTGGTGTTTTCTGCGAAACGCTTTAGCAGCCCGTTGGTGCTAGTATGGAGTCAGGGGATGGATGAAGCGGAGAGCCCCGTTTGGAGTGAGGCTGCAAAGGGCATGCCAAAGGAAGTGTTTTACTGTGCCAAGACTCGTGCTGCGCACGCTGTGTGGTTGGAGTGAGAAACAGGTTCCTTGGTGTTTTCTGCGAAACGCTTTAGCAGGCCGTTGGTGCTAGTATGGAGTCAGGGGATGGATGAAGCGGAGAGCCCCGTTTGGAGTGAGGCTGCAAAGGACATGCCAAAGGAAGTGTTTTGCTGTGCCAAGACTCGAGCTGCGCACGCTTTGTGGTTGGAGTGAGAAAGAGTTTCCTTGGTGTTTTCTGAGAAACGCTTTAGCAGGCCGTTGGTGCTAGTATGGAGTCAGGGGATGGATGAAGCGGAGAGCCCCGTTTGGAGTGAGGCTGCAAAGGGCATGCCAAAGGAAGTGTTCTGCTGTGCCAAGACTCGTGCTGCGCACGCTTTGTGGTTGGAGTGAGAAACAGGTTCCTTGGTGTTTTCTGCGAAACGCTTTAGCAGCCCGTTGGTGCTAGTATGGAGTCAGGGGATGGATGAAGCGGAGAGCCCCGTTTGGAGTGAGGCTGCAAAGGGCATGCCAAAGGAAGTGTTCTGCTGTGCCAAGACTCGTACTGCGCACGCTTTGTGCTTGGAGTGAGAAACAGGTTCCTTGGTGTTTTCTGCGAAACGCTTTAGCAGGCCGTTGGTGCTAGTATGGAGTCAGGGGATGGATGAAGCGGAGAGCCCCGTTTGGAGTGAGGCTGCAAAGGGCATGCCAAAGGAAGTGTTCTGCTGTGCCGAGACTCGTGCTGCGCACGCTTTGTGCTTGGAGTGAGAAACAGGTTCCTTGGTGTTTTCTGCAAAACGCTTTAGCAGGCCGTTGGTGCTAGTATGGAGTCAGGGGATGGATGAAGCGGAGAGCCCCGTTTGGAGTGAGGCTGCAAAGGGCATGCCAAGGGAAGTGTTTTGCTGTGCCAAGACTCGTGCTGCGCACGCTTTGTGGTTGGAGTGAGAAACAGGTTCCTTGGTGTTTTCTGCGAAACGCTTTAGCAGCCCGTTGGTGCTAGTATGGAGTCAGGGGATGGATGAAGCGGAGAGCCCCGTTTGGAGTGAGGCTGCAAAGGGCATGCCAAAGGAAGTGTTCTGCTGTGCCAAGACTCGTGCTGCGCACGCTTTGTGGTTGGAGTGAGAAACAGGTTCCTTGGTGTTTTCTGCGAAACGCTTTAGCAGCCCGTTGGTGCTAGTATGGAGTCAGGGGATGGATGAAGCGGAGAGCCCCGTTTGGAGTGAGGCTGCAAAGGGCATGCCAAAGGAAGTGTTCTGCTGTGCCAAGACTCGTGCTGCGCACGCTTTGTGGTTGGAGTGAGAAACAGGTTCCTTGGTGTTTTCTGCGAAACGCTTTAGCAGCCCGTTGGTGCTAGTATGGAGTCAGGGGATGGATGAAGCGGAGAGCCCCGTTTGGAGTGAGGTTGCAAAGGGCATGCCAAAGGAAGTGTTCTGCTGTGCCAAGACTCGTGCTGCGCACGCTTTGTGGTTGGAGTGAGAAAGAGGTTCCTTGGTGTTTTCTGCGAAACGCTTTAGCAGCCCGTTGGTGCTAGTATGGAGTCAGGGGATGGATGAAGCGGAGAGCCCCGTTTGGAGTGAGGCTGCAAAGGGCATGCCAAAGGAAGTGTTCTGCTGTGCCAAGACTCGTGCTGCGCACGCTTTGTGGTTGGAGTGAGAAACAGGTTCCTTGGTGTTTTCTGCGAAACGCTTTAGCAGCCCGTTGGTGCTAGTATGGAGTCAGGGGATGGATGAAGCGGAGAGCCCCGTTTGGAGTGAGGCTGCAAAGGGCATGCCAAAGGAAGTGTTCTGCTGTGCCAAGACTCGTGCTGCGCACGCTTTGTGGTTGGAGTGAGAAACAGGTTCCTTGGTGTTTTCTGCGAAACGCTTTAGCAGCCCGTTGGTGCTAGTATGGAGTCAGGGGATGGATGAAGCGGAGAGCCCCGTTTGGAGTGAGGCTGCAAAGGGCATGCCAAAGGAAGTGTTCTGCTGTGCCAAGACTCGTGCTGCGCACGCTTTGTGGTTGGAGTGAGAAACAGGTTCCTTGGTGTTTTCTGCGAAACGCTTTAGCAGCCCGTTGGTGCTAGTATGGAGTCAGGGGATGGATGAAGCGGAGAGCCCCGTTTGGAGTGAGGCTGCAAAGGGCATGCCAAAGGAAGTGTTCTGCTGTGCCAAGACTCGTGCTGCGCAAACTTTGTGGTTGGAGTGAGAAACAGGTTCCTTGGTGTTTTCTGCGAAACGCTTCAGCAGCCCGTTGGTGCTAGTATGGAGTCAGGGGATGGATGAAGCGGAGAGCCCCGTTTGGAGTGAGGCTGCAAAGGGCATGCCAAAGGAAGTGTTCTGCTGTGCCAAGACTCGTGCTGCGCACGCTTTGTGGTTGGAGTGAGAAACAGGTTCCTTGGTGTTTTCTGCGAAACGCTTCAGCAGCCCGTTGGTGCTAGTATGGAGTCAGGGGATGGATGAAGCGGAGAGCCCCGTTTGGAGTGAGGCTGCAAAGGGCATGCCAAAGGAAGTGTTCTGCTGTGCCAAGACTCGTGCTGCGCACGCTTTGTGGTTGGAGTGAGAAACAGGTTCCTCGGTGTTTTCTGCGAAACGCTTTAGCAGGCCGTTGGTGCTAGTATGGAGTCAGGGGATGGATGAAGCGGAGAGCCCCGTTTGGAGTGAGGCTGCAAAGGGCATGCCAAAGGAAGTGTTCTGCTGTGCCAAGACTCGTGCTGCGCACGCTTTGTGGTTGGAGTGAGAAACAGGTTCCTCGGTGTTTTCTGCGAAACGCTTTAGCAGCCCGTTGGTGCTAGTATGGAGTCAGGGGATGGATGAAGCGGAGAGCCCCGTTTGGAGTGAGGCTGCAAAGGGCATGCCAAAGGAAGTGTTCTGCTGTGCCAAGACTCGTGCTGCGCACGCTTTGTGGTTGGAGTGAGAAACAGGTTCCTTGGTGTTTTCTGCGAAACGCTTTAGCAGCCCGTTGGTGCTAGTATGGAGTCAGGGGATGGATGAAGCGGAGAGCCCCGTTTGGAGTGAGGCTGCAAAGGGCATGCCAAAGGAAGTGTTCTGCTGTGCCAAGACTCGTGCTGCGCACGCTTTGTGGTTGGAGTGAGAAACAGGTTCCTTGGTGTTTTCTGCGAAACGCTTTAGCAGGCCGTTGGTGCTAGTATGGAGTCAGGGGATGGATGAAGCGGAGAGCCCCGTTTGGAGTGAGGCTGCAAAGGGCATGCCAAAGGAAGTGTTTTACTGTGCCAAGACTCGTGCTGCGCACGCTTTGTGGTTGGAGTGAGAAACAGGTTCCTTGGTGTTTTCTGCGAAACGCTTTAGCAGGCCGTTGGTGCTAGTATGGAGTCAGGGGATGGATGAAGCGGAGAGCCCCGTTTGGAGTGAGGCTGCAAAGGGCATGCCAAAGGAAGTGTTCTGCTGTGCCAAGACTCGTGCTGCGCACGCTTTGTGGTTGGAGTGAGAAACAGGTTCCTTGGTGTTTTCTGCGAAACGCTTTAGCAGGCCGTTGGTGCTAGTATGGAGTCAGGGGATGGATGAAGCGGAGAGCCCCGTTTGGAGTGAGGCTGCAAAGGACATGCCAAAGGAAGTGTTTTGCTGTGCCAAGACTCGTGCTGCGCACGCTTTGTGGTTGGAGTGAGAAACAGGTTCCTTGGTGTTTTCTGCGAAACGCTTTAGCAGGCCGTTGGTGCTAGTATGGAGTCAGGGGATGGATGAAGCGGAGAGCCCCGTTTGGAGTGAGGCTGCAAAGGGCATGCCAAAGGAAGTGTTCTGCTGTGCCAAGACTCGTGCTGCGCACGCTTTGTGGTTGGAGTGAGAAACAGGTTCCTTGGTGTTTTCTGCGAAACGCTTTAGCAGCCCGTTGGTGCTAGTATGGAGTCAGGGGATGGATGAAGCGGAGAGCCCCGTTTGGAGTGAGGCTGCAAAGGGCATGCCAAAGGAAGTGTTTTACTGTGCCAAGACTCGTGCTGCGCACGCTTTGTGGTTGGAGTGAGAAACAGGTTCCTTGGTGTTTTCTGCGAAACGCTTTAGCAGGCCGTTGGTGCTAGTATGGAGTCAGGGGATGGATGAAGCGGAGAGCCCCGTTTGGAGTGAGGCTGCAAAGGGCATGCCAAAGGAAGTGTTCTGCTGTGCCAAGACTCGTGCTGCGCACGCTTTGTGGTTGGAGTGAGAAACAGGTTCCTTGGTGTTTTCTGCGAAACGCTTTAGCAGGCCGTTGGTGCTAGTATGGAGTCAGGGGATGGATGAAGCGGAGAGCCCCGTTTGGAGTGAGGCTGCAAAGGACATGCCAAAGGAAGTGTTTTGCTGTGCCAAGACTCGTGCTGCGCACGCTTTGTGGTTGGAGTGAGAAACAGGTTCCTTGGTGTTTTCTGCGAAACGCTTTAGCAGGCCGTTGGTGCTAGTATGGAGTCAGGGGATGGATGAAGCGGAGAGCCCCGTTTGGAGTGAGGCTGCAAAGGGCATGCCAAAGGAAGTGTTCTGCTGTGCCAAGACTCGTGCTGCGCACGCTTTGTGGTTGGAGTGAGAAACAGGTTCCTTGGTGTTTTCTGCGAAACGCTTTAGCAGGCCGTTGGTGCTAGTATGGAGTCAGGGGATGGATGAAGCGGAGAGCCCCGTTTGGAGTGAGGCTGCAAAGGGCATGCCAAGGGAAGTGTTCTGCTGTGCCAAGACTCGTGCTGCGCACGCTTTGTGGTTGGAATGAGAAACAGGTTCCTTGGTGTTTTCTGCGAAACGCTTTAGCAGGCCGTAGGTGCTAGTATGGAGTCAGGGGATGGATGAAGCGGAGAGCCCCGTTTGGAGTGAGGCTGCAAAGGGCATGCCAAAGGAAGTGTTCTGCTGTGCCAAGACTCGTGCTGCGCACGCTTTGTGGTTGGAGTGAGAAACAGGTTCCTTGGTGTTTTCTGCGAAACGCTTTAGCAGCCCGTTGGTGCTAGTATGGAGTCAGGGGATGGATGAAGCGGAGAGCCCCGTTTGGAGTGAGGCTGCAAAGGGCATGCCAAAGGAAGTGTTTTGCTGTGCCAAGACTCGTGCTGCGCACGCTTTGTGGTTGGAGTGAGAAACAGGTTCCTTGGTGTTTTCTGTGAAACGCTTTAGCAGCCCGTTGGTGCTAGTATGGCGTCAGGGGATGGATGAAGCGGAGAGCCCTGTTTGGAGTGAGGCTGCAAAGGGCATGCCAAAGGAAGTGTTCTGCTGTGCCAAGACTCGTGCTGCGCACGCTTTGTGGTTGGAGTGAGAAACAGGTTCCTTGGTCTTTTCTGCGAAACGCTTTAGCAGCCCGTTGGTGCTAGTATGGAGTCAGGGGATGGATGAAGCGGAGAGCCCCGTTTGGAGTGAGGCTGCAAAGGGCATGCCAAGGGAAGTGTTCTGCTGTGCCAAGACTCGTGCTGCGCACGCTTTGTGGTTGGAGTGAGAAACAGGTTCCTTGGTGTTTTCTGCGAAACGCTTTAGCAGCCCGTTGGTGCTAGTATGGAGTCAGGGGATGGATGAAGCGGAGAGCCCCTGTGGAAGGAGTGTTTGTGGAAGAATTGTTTGAAAGCAGGAACTGAGAGGAAAACTAGGGCCTAACACAGCTCTGGCATTACAGAGGCCTGCTTGGGGTGCTACACAGTTGCCACTTCCAGGATGGTTGGTATGCACGGACTCTGCTCCTCCACGGTTCCCTGGGCAACGCAATCTGCCCTCCTCGCAGCTGCAAAGGGGAGTAACGGAGGATGGAGCGGGGTGAAGGCTCCGCGGCCAAACTCTGTTGCACTCCCTGTGCTGGGCTGCTGATAAGCCGCACAGTGGCTGTCTAATGGGAGATATACGATAACAAGTTCGGTGCTGAGCCATCAAAGGTGGCAAATGATGAACTTTGCTTGAACTTTGCTCATTATAACGTGAAAACCGTACCTCCATCCCAAAAGTTACCCGCCTCCGAGGTACGACCACCCCTCACTGAGCATGCGCTCTAGATTTTCGGTTGACTGTACCTTTAAATGAAAGCGAGAAACTTTTTCACCAATCAATAACAATATTAAGTATGACTCTAGTCACTCAAGCTCCACCTGAATGTAAAGAAAAGTATAAAAGGTGAACTAAGGATGAAAAGTCTGGAGGGAAGAAACCATCGTAACTCCTGGGTCAGTCGACAGGCTGATCCCCCTTCCCTCCCCTCGCGCTGGGACGCTGCCTGAGGAGACTCGAGACTGAGAGCCCTCTCCCATCTTCTGGGGTGAGTGATGATTGCACATTTGTACATCAGAGCTAGCTAAAAACCCCACGCTCTAGTAGAGAATTTCCTGTACTGACATCCGAAACCTGCTTTGTAAATGTTGCATTTGAATAAATCATACTGTTTGTGAACTCGACTACTTGTTTGGGGGGAAGCGATCGGACCTACAGTTGACAGACTGTTCGTGAATCCGATACTGCCAGAGTCGAGCTTATAGTTGGTGACACTATTTGGGAACTCGATTCGCTCTTAGGAAGGCGATCGGACCTACGGTCCACGGACTGTTCGTGAATCCGATACTGCCAGGGTCGAGCTTATAGTGGATCACGCTATTTGGGAACTCGATTCGCTCCTAGGAAGGCGATCGGACCTACGGTCCACGGACTGTTCGTGAATCCGATACTGCCAGGGTCGAGCTTATAGTGGATCACACTATTTGGGAACTCGATTCGCTCCTAGGAAGGCGATCGGACCTACAGTCCACAGACTGTTTGTGAATCCGATACTTTTTTTTGATATCTCCTTCCCCCCCCACCACCACTACCACTGCGGCTTTCAAACTGCAACATTTTCAACACAAAATTGGCGTAGTCGGCAGGATGTCGATAAAGGAATTCCTACGGAGACAGAAATGTGGTCCCTCAGAAGGTGGGGAAGATTGGGCCAGAGATAACTGGTCAGATCCTGAAAAGGTTTTGCAAAGAATGGAGGAATGCCATGCTAAGTTTAAGGACGGCAAAGGCAAGGGTGTTATTTGTGCTATTCTGGGCGGTTGCTTAATTCAGGCGCAGAAGGACTATAAAATATTTGAGAAATTGAAATTAGATTATCAAGGTAAGAATTCAGAAATTCAACATTTGCAGTATGAATTAGAGAAGGAAAAGAGACGTACCCAGTTACTGGAGCAGCGAATTGAAACAATGCTGATGCAGGCACCCCGACCCCCTAATATGCGGCAAATCAGAAAGTTAATTACTAACACTGAGCCTGAGGACTGGGATGGGGACATATGGGGAGAGCCAGATAAAGAGATACAAGAAGAATCCTCAGAATTAGTGGCTGTTCGGCCGCTGATAAAGACCGAAACATCTGAAGGTCCCCGAGGTCGGAATCCCCGCACCACAGTTCGGACTACTCCTTATTCAGGTTCAGAATTAGGAGAACTGCAGACTAAATTTTCAAGAAAGCCTGGGGAAACCGAAACTGAATACTTGTGGAGAGTTTCCCTTTCAGGTGGCGACAGAATATTGTTAGACAGAGAAGAATCTTTAGGCTTCTGGGGACCAGGAGTGTTTCTAGATGAGGGGTTCCCAGATGATAATCGATCTATTACTGCTCGAGTTGCTTACTGGGCAGGGGGAATAGACCCCAGAGAAAGAGGCGAGCCACTAATAATCAAAGTTAGGGGACTGTCTGACTTATCAGAGGCGATGCAGAAAGCTGCTTGTATTCAGGCAATGTATGACCGAGGACGCTTTGATGTTCCGTTAATGGCTCCGGTAGACCCAGTCCACCTAAGGCCCCTTATTAAGGGTCTGCCTGACACAGCAAAGATATATATGCAAAATTTAAAGGAAAGGGTCATTCGGGCCCAACAGCATAATGATCAGAACCTTCACGCCCCCCCAGCACACGTTCCTACTTGGGCAGAGCTGTTACATGACATGGTGAGTTATGGACGAGAGATGGCATGGTCAGACCTTGAGCCTCTATCAGAACAATCAGGGAGAGGTAGGAAGGTATTTCACACGAGAAAATTGGAGGGTCGACCATACCCAAAACATGAACTGGAACCCTTTCAGGGTCTGCCGGCATCAGTAAATCAAATTAACAGCCCTCTGCGTAACGATTTATGGCGACAAGCATTAGCTTTAGGAGTGCCCCGCGCTATGCTGCAGGGGCAATCCACTAGCTGCATCAGAAAATTGGTTGAAATCCTGGAACGCAGAGCAACTGAATCTCCTCCTCCAAGCAGACAAGACAAGAACTCCCCCTCTGCCCCCGCCTCTGACAGAACAAACAATCCCTTTGCTCCTCTAAGTGAAGAGTTTAGGAGATCAAAAAACTAAGCAATGCGGATTGGGATTCGGGCCGCCCAACCCGCATGATACATATTTTTCAATGGTCCAAAAACAAAGAACCCTATATATCAATTCCTGTTGGTCCAAAAAAACTTAGTCTAGAATTTTTGATTGATACTGGAGCACAAATTAGTGTTCTGAACAAGTTGCAAGCAGAATCATTAGGAATTAAACCCTCTCAAAAATATATTGTAATTAGTGGAGTAACAGGTGCTAAAGAAAAATGCCCACTTGCTAGGACACAATTATGGTTGCCTGGGGAAAAGAGGATGACAGCTGTGGATGTGGTACTAAGTTCACACCCTGGGAACATTCTAGGATACGATGTGCTTAGAGGAAAGCGATGGTATCTGCCTAATGGTAGTGTTTGGAATTTTGGAGGAAAGGAGCAGGAAAGCATAACGGTAGGAGTGCTGGAAGTAACACATGCCCTGCCCCCATCTCATGTGACCAATGTTCCCCAGTACCCTTTGCCTGCAGCTGCAAAGAAGGGAATAACTGAAGTAATTGTGGACTTAGAAAAGCGAGGCATAATTGGCCGAACACATTCTCCATATAACTCCCCGGTGTGGCCTGTCAAGAAGCCGGATGGCAGGTGGAGAATGACAATTGATTACCGAAAACTTAATCATAACACCGGCCCACTAACAGCGGCAGTCCCTAGCATAGCTGAGATTGTCACGGCTATACGATCAGCTGCACACACCTGGATGGCCGCCCTAGATATCAAAGATATGTTCTTTATGGTACCCTTAGATGATAAAGACAAGCCACAGTTTGCATTTACATGGGATGGTGTACAATACACCTTTAATCGATTGCCACAGGGATATAAACACTCACCCACTATTGCACATAATGCGCTCGCAAAGCTTCTAGCCACAGTAAAGAAACCCCCTGAAATATGCATTTATCAATATATAGATGATATACTAATAGGTGGAAACAACAAAGAATGTGTACGAGAAACTGCTCAAACTATTTGGCAACTATTAACAGACCATGACATGGAGGTACCACCATCCAAATGTCAAGGTCCAGCACAAGAAGTTAAATTCCTGGGGGCTTTGTGGGTATCAGGAGCTGTAGCTGTGCCCAACGATACATTAACAGAGATTGAAAAGGGACGCCTACCCCAAAACAAGAAGGAACTACAACAACTAATGGGAACACTAGGATATTGGAGGAAACATGTTCCTGGGTTCTCTGTAATTGCCCGTCCTCTCTATGATTTGCTGAGAAAGAACAAACCATGGGATTGGACTCCGATCCATGCAGAAGCTATTAAAACCCTAAAGGATGAATTAGTTATCAATCAAAGGTTAGGCCCCCTAAATCCAGTGGACCCTTTTCGGGCTGAATGGGGTTTCTCTGAACATGCCTCCTATTGCGGCATCTTTCAAAAAGGAGCTTCAGGTCCTTCACGACCCCTGCTTTTCTCGTCTACCTCCTTTAAAGAGACTGAGCAGCGTTATTCTGAGTGGGAAAAGGGACTTCTCTCCTTAGTTCGTGCAGTGAAAGAGGCAGAAAAACTACGAACCTCACAGGATATCATCGTTCAGGGGCCTTTTCCATTGTTAAGCCCTATCCTTAAAGGCGCCCCCCCTCCTGAAGGTGTCGCACAGAAGGGAACGATCCGCAAATGGTATGCTTATCTAGAAGGAATAAGCCACTTGTTAGCACTAAAAGAAGGACCAACTAAGACCTCCAAATTACAACAGCCAGTAAGCTCAGACATTACAACATTATGTCTTCCTTATAAGCCTTCACCTATTAAGGTAGCTCCAGAATTCACTGTATCCTCTAAAAAGGATGGAGTGTGGTTTACTGATGCCTCTGCCCGAAGAACAAGCACGGGGTGGAATTATAAGGCAGCAGCCCTGGAAATAAGCTCAGGACAGTCAGTAACTGAGGAGGGTGACGGTAGCGCCCAAGTCGGGGAACTCCGAGCCCTGCTATTGGCTGTGGAAAATGGAGCTGAGGTAATTTATACCGATTCCTATGCCACATTTAAGGGAGCAACAGAATGGATATGTCAATGGGAAGCAAATAATTGGGAGGTAAATCGTGTACCGGTGTGGAGGACAAGTGACTGGCAGAGACTTTTGGAAGTAAGCAGACACCGACCTTTAGAAATAGGATGGGTAAAGGCACATGCAAAAACTAGTGCACCAGCAACAAAGTGGAATGAGGAAGTCGATAGGTTAGCGCAAGTGCAAATAGTAGCTGCTGAAGGAGATGAGTGGCAAAGGCTAATCGAATGGTTGCATGTAAAAAGGGGACATTCGGGGAAAAATGACCTATATCACGAATGTGTGGCACGGGGATGGCCTGTGTCAGTAGCATTAGTTAGTGAAATAATATCAGCTTGCCCTCAATGCCAACTCCGACTGAAAATGAATCATCCTAATCAAGCTCCCCCTCAGCACATTCAAAGAAACAAAGTCTTATGGAGCACCTGGCAAATTGATTATGTAGGACCATTACGACCTGCTCGTGGTCGAAAATATATCCTGGTAGGTGTGGAAGTAGTATCCAGACTAACCATGGCTACGGCAGTAAGTGCAGCCACTGGTGAGAATACTGTGAAAACCCTGCAGGACTGGTTTAGTAGCCTCCCAGCACCAGAGTGCATACAAAGTGATAATGGCAGTCACTTCACTGCTACTGTAGTGCAAGATTGGGCAAAACAAGAAGGAATAAAATGGGTGTTTCACACTCCCTATTATCCCCAAGCTAATGGTATAGTGGAAAGAGTCAATGGCATGATTAAGAAACATGCAAAAGTGTCACAGCCTAACTGGGATCTGCGGCTATCCCAAGCAGTCTACACAGTAAATAACAGATGGGGAACTTATGGAAGCCCCAAAATACAAGCTTTCTGTCCCACAGGACCACCTGCTCCCACCTTATCAGAGCCCTCAGATTCACAAAAGCATACACCTATTCAAATGCAGGTGGGACAGCCCGTGATGGCAAAATTGCCCTCTATTGGGGTTGTCCCTTTAATTTTGGCTAAACCTCGAGGACTATGTGCCTGGGAAGCCACTGATGCTAGTGGGAAGATACACCGCATAAGCAGTCGGTGGATCATTCCCGACTTCTGACCAAATATAATTGCTTGTTTATGCTTCAAAATCAATAACAATCCAATTTGTGCCGGTCAAGGCAGAGACCGAGCATTCTTCCTTTTGTTTTCCAGGATGTCAAAAACCCGGAATGCTGGACAATTGTACCTGGAACCAAGGACTCTCCTATACTGATCTTGAGTATCCATCGGGATTGTTAGTTTCCTGCATAGTGTTGTTTTTGATATTTGTAAATCAGATATTTGTAATAGGGTTATAGAGCTGTAGATAGGGTTAGCAAATATGATATTTCCAACTTGTGTTGGGAAGATATGCTTTGGCTTGATATGTTTAGTGCACTGGAATCAAGGAGATACTCATAGTGACAACGCACAAACCTTATCCGTCCCTGACTCTGCCACCCATGGTTTGAAGGATAACTTAGCCCTAACTTTAATAAAGGGGTTTGCAACTGCTCTCAATGAATCTAGTATTACCGCTTGCTTGCCTCTACCCAAATCTGTAGAAGACCCCCTTCCTATGGGTATCCTTCCCACTGACATAGCAGGGAGCTTGCTGAGGTTATGGAGTACACCAGGTACTCTCCATATAGTGAATCCTTATTCTCCAAAGAGAGAGCGAGTTGCTGTGCAGTTTAGTCAGCCATTTAATTTTTCTACCATTGATAAGACAATTTGCACTTATTATGAAGACAATAATACTGCAACTCTTCCCTGTGACTGGGTTTTATGGGGAGCAACAGATTTAAAACCTTGGGGACGAGCAACCGCCACTCTGCAATATAGTCAACCTATAAATGCATCCTGGTGTATACAGTGGAAGAGAGGGCAAGATTGTCCCCCTCAACATAAACATAAATTAGATTGCTCTTGGTTTGGAGAATTCCGTGACTTCAGGGGTTTTACACCATTTGGCCCAGGATTTTCCTTTGGCTCAGTATCAAACAAGTCAGCGTTGTGGTATTGCCAAAATGTGATAAATTGCTCCAATTGGGAACAACACGATTGGGTCAGACACTATTGGCCAGTTTACATTTCCCTAAAAATAGGCTGTCTGTGCCATAATCACAGCATAAAATATAAATCAGTAAGTGAAGACTTTGTGCCTCGTAATGATTGCCGTATAGCTTCTGGTGACGCTCCGGCTGGTTTGATCTGGGCCTGCAGTGATGGCAATATGTATACCTCCTTATGGGCTGGATTACCTGAACTCCAGTGTACCTTGGGCCTTCCAACATTGTGCCCCATGTGGAGGAGGACTCCCCTCCGACCCCACTGGATGGCTCGAGCAAAACGGGCAAAAATAGAACTGTCAGGACATGTAGAAGGGTGGCAGGACCCAGGAGCAGCCACCCGCATAGCCTGGGGAATGGAAGGATTTTTTGGATTTGGTCGTGCTACTGTGCAAACGCGATTATGGTTAAGTAAGCTAGCCTATCAAGTAGAAAAATTAGCTAATGCCACCGATACTAGTATACAGTTGCTCAATCAACAACTACAAGCCACATCAAAAATGACTCTTCAGAACCGGATGGCACTGGACTTGATGCTGTTACGCCAAAATGGACTTTGTGGCTACCTAAACCTCTCCAGTA
Source organism: Tinamus guttatus (assembly GCF_059628265.1). Taxonomy (NCBI): domain Eukaryota; kingdom Metazoa; phylum Chordata; class Aves; order Tinamiformes; family Tinamidae; genus Tinamus; species Tinamus guttatus. The sequence continues at coordinate 64,695 of NW_028290395.1, read as the reverse complement.
CCGACTGCTGCATTTATATCCCTAATGTTACACAGGACCTGGATATCCAATTAGAGAAGATACGACAGGTGGCGAAAGACACCCATGAACTCCGGGAATCAATGAACACTACCTGACTGGCGAAGGTGTTTGGTTGGTTTGGATTTGGTGTCACTGGTTGGATCCAAAGTTTGATAGAATATGTGGTGATGTTCATTGTGATGATAATTATCCTAAGTATAGCAATATCCTGTGTAAAATCTACTATAATGAAAGCTATTAACATAAAGATGATTCAGTTCACCGCTTATACCCCTTTACAGGTGGATGACCCTATTGATGTCCCAAGTACTAAGACTCTAATTTGAGACTAAATTTCAATATACAATGGTAACTGGAGTCACGGGGTGGATACAAAGTTTGTTATAAGCATTACTTACTATTGTAACTGCAATATTTTCTGTATATATATATATTCTTGTAGAACTAGACTCCCTGCCTTTCCTGTAACTTCCCACATCTAATGTACCAATGCGCAATCACTCGCTTAACTGCATCATGTTTAGGGCGTGTAATATTAACACCTAAACAACTTCATGTGAAGCTTGAGTGACTATAGTCACGGGGTGGATAGTGTGGAAGGAGTGTTTGTGGAAGAATTGTTTGAAAGCAGGAACTGAGAGGAAAACTAGGGCCTAACACAGCTCTGGCATTACAGAGGCCTGCTTGGGGTGCTACACAGTTGCCACTTCCAGGATGGTTGGTATGCACGGACTCTGCTCCTCCACGGTTCCCTGGGCAACGCAATCTGCCCTCCTCGCAGCTGCAAAGGGGAGTAACGGAGGATGGAGCGGGGTGAAGGCTCCGCGGCCAAACTCTGTTGCACTCCCTGTGCTGGGCTACTGATAAGCCGCACAGTGGCTGTCTAATGGGAGATATACGATAACAAGTTCGGTGCTGAGCCAGCAAAGGTGGCAAATGATGAACTTTGCTTGAACTTTGCTCATTATAACGTGAAAACCGTACCTCCATCCCAAAAGTTACCCGCCTCCGAGGTACGACCACCCCTCACTGAGCATGCGCTCTAGATTTTCGGTTGACTGTACCTTTAAATGAAAGCGAGAAACTTTTTCACCAATCAATAACAATATTAAGTATGACTCTAGTCACTCAAGCTCCACCTGAATGTAAAGAAAAGTATAAAAGGTGAACTAAGGATGAAAAGTCTGGAGGGAAGAAACCATCGTAACTCCTGGGTCAGTCGACAGGCTGATCCCCCTTCCCTCCCCTCGCGCTGGGACGCTGCCTGAGGAGACTCGAGACTGAGAGCCCTCTCCCATCTTCTGGGGTGAGTGATGATTGCACATTTGTACATCAGAGCTAGCTAAAAACCCCACGCTCTAGTAGAGAATTTCCTGTACTGACATCCGAAACCTGCTTTGTAAATGTTGCATTTGAATAAATCATACTGTTTGTGAACTCGACTACTTGTTTGGGGGGAAGCGATCGGACCTACAGTTGACAGACTGTTCGTGAATCCGATACTGCCAGAGTCGAGCTTATAGTTGGTGACACTATTTGGGAACTCGATTCGCTCTTAGGAAGGCGATCGGACCTACGGTCCACGGACTGTTCGTGAATCCGATACTGCCAGGGTCGAGCTTATAGTGGATCACGCTATTTGGGAACTCGATTCGCTCCTAGGAAGGCGATCGGACCTACGGTCCACGGACTGTTCGTGAATCCGATACTGCCAGGGTCGAGCTTATAGTGGATCACACTATTTGGGAACTCGATTCGCTCCTAGGAAGGCGATCGGACCTACAGTCCACAGACTGTTTGTGAATCCGATACTTTTTTTTGATATCTCCTTCCCCCCCCACCACCACTACCACTGCGGCTTTCAAACTGCAACATTTTCAACACAGCCCCGTTTGGAGTGAGGCTGCAAAGCGCATGCCAAGGGAAGTGTTCTGCTGTGCCAAGACTCGTGCTGCGCACGCTTTGTGGTTGGAGTGAGAAACAGGTTCCTTGGTGTTTTCTGCGAAACGCTTTAGCAGGCCGTTGGTGCTAGTATGGAGTCAGGGGATGGATGAAGCGGAGAGCCCCGTTTGGAGTGAGGCTGCAAAGGGCATGCCAAAGGAAGTGTTCTGCTGTGCCAAGACTCGTGCTGCGCACGCTTTGTGGTTGGAGTGAGAAACAGGTTCCTTGGTGTTTTCTGCGAAACGCTTTAGCAGCCCGTTGGTGCTAGTATGGAGTCAGGGGATGGATGAAGCGGAGAGCCCCGTTTGGAGTGAGGCTGCAAAGGGCATGCCAAGGGAAGTGTTTTGCTGTGCCAAGACTCGTGCTGCGCACGCTTTGTGGTTGGAGTGAGAAACAGGTTCCTTGGTGTTTTCTGCGAAACGCTTTAGCAGCCCGTTGGTGCTAGTATGGAGTCAGGGGATGGATGAAGCGGAGAGCCCCGTTTGGAGTGAGGCTGCAAAGGGCATGCCAAATGAAGTGTTCTGCTGTGCCAAGACTCGTGCTGCGCACGCTTTGTGGGTGGAGTGAGAAACAGGTTCCTTGGTGTTTTCTGCGAAACGCTTTAGCAGCCCGTTGGTGCTAGTATGGAGTCAGGGGATGGATGAAGCGGAGAGCCCCGTTTGGAGTGAGGCTGCAAAGGGCATGCCAAAGGAAGTGTTCTGCTGTGCCAAGACTCGTGCTGCGCACGCTTTGTGGTTGGAGTGAGAAACAGGTTCCTTGGTGTTTTCTGCGAAATGCTTTAGCAGCCCGTTGGTGCTAGTATGGAGTCAGGGGATGGATGAAGCGGAGAGCCCCGTTTGGAGTGAGGCTGCAAAGGGCATGCCAAAGGAAGTGTTCTGCTGTGCCAAGACTCGTGCTGCGCACGCTTTGTGGTTGGAGTGAGAAACAGGTTCCTTGGTGTTTTCTGCGAAACGCTTTAGCAGCCCGTTGGTGCTAGTATGGAGTCAGGGGATGGATGAAGCAGAGAGCCCCGTTTGGAGTGAGGCTGCAAAGGGCATGCCAAGGGAAGTGTTTTGCTGTGCCAAGACTCGTGCTGCGCACGCTTTGTGGTTGGAGTGAGAAACAGGTTCCTTGGTGTTTTCTGCGAAACGCTTTAGCAGCCCGTTGGTGCTAGTATGGAGTCAGGGGATGGATGAAGCGGAGAGCCCCGTTTGGAGTGAGGCTGCAAAGGGCATGCCAAAGGAAGTGTTCTGCTGTGCCAAGACTCGTGCTGCGCACGCTTTGTGGGTGGAGTGAGAAACAGGTTCCTTGGTGTTTTCTGCGAAACGCTTTAGCAGCCCGTTGGTGCTAGTATGGAGTCAGGGGATGGATGAAGTGGAGAGCCCCGTTTGGAGTGAGGCTGCAAAGGGCATGCCAAAGGAAGTGTTCTGCTGTGCCAAGACTCGTGCTGCGCACGCTTTGTGGTTGGAGTGAGAAACAGGTTCCTTGGTGTTTTCTGCGAAACGCTTTAGCAGCCCGTTGGTGCTAGTATGGAGTCAGGGAATGGATGAAGCGGAGAGCCCCGTTTGGAGTGAGGCTGCAAAGGGCATGCCAAAGGAAGTGTTCTGCTGTGCCAAGACTCGTGCTGCGCACGCTTTGTGGGTGGAGTGAGAAACAGGTTCCTTGGTGTTTTCTGCGAAACGCTTTAGCAGCCCGTTGGTGCTAGTATGGAGTCAGGGGATGGATGAAGCGGAGAGCCCTGTTTGGAGTGAGGCTGCAAAGGGCATGCCAAAGGACGTGTTCTGCTGTGCCAAGACTCGTGCTGCGCACGCTTTGTGGTTGGAGTGAGAAACAGGTTCCTTGGTGTTTTCTGCGAAACGCTTTAGCAGGCCGTTGGTGCTAGTATGGAGTCAGGGGATGGATGAAGCGGAGAGCCCCGTTTGGAGTGAGGCTGTAAAGGGCATGCCAAGGGAAGTGTTCTGCTGTGCCAAGACTCGTGCTGCGCACGCTTTGTGGGTGGAGTGAGAAACAGGTTCCTTGGTGTTTTCTGCGAAACGCTTTAGCAGGCCGTTGGTGCTAGTATGGAGTCAGGGGAGGGATGAAGCGGAGAGCCCCGTTTGGAGTGAAGCTGCAAAGGGCATGCCAAGGGAAGTGTTCTGCTGTGCCAAGACTCGTGCTGCGCACGCTTTGTGCTTGGAGTGAGAAACAGGTTCCTTGGTGTTTTCTGCGAAACGCTTTAGCAGGCCGTTGGTGCTAGTATGGAGTCAGGGGAGGGATGAAGCGGAGAGCCCCGTTTGGAGTGAAGCTGCAAAGGGCATGCCAAGGGAAGTGTTCTGCTGTGCCAAGACTCGTGCTGCGCACGCTTTGTGGTTGGAGTGAGAAACAGGTTCCTTGGTGTTTTCTGCGAAACGCTTTAGCAGCCCGTTGGTGCTAGTATGGAGTCAGGGGATGGATGAAGCGGAGAGCCCCGTTTGGAGTGAGGCTGCCAAGGGCATGCCAAGGGAAGTGTTTTGCTGTGCCAAGACTCGTGCTGCGCACGCTTTGTGGTTGGAGTGAGAAACAGGTTCCTTGGTGTTTTCTGCGAAACGCTTTAGCAGCCCGTTGGTGCTAGTATGGAGTCAGGGGATGGATGAAGCGGAGAGCCCCGTTTGGAGTGAGGCTGCAAAGGACATGCCAAAGGAAGTGTTCTGCTGTGCCAAGACTCGTGCTGCGCACGCTTTGTGGTTGGAGTGAGAAACAGGTTCCTTGGTGTTTTCTGCGAAACGCTTCAGCAGCCCGTTGGTGCTAGTATGGAGTCAGGGGATGGATGAAGCGGAGAGCCCCGTTTGGAGTGAGGCTGCAAAGGGCATGCCAAAGGAAGTGTTCTGCTGTGCCAAGACTCGTGCTGCGCACGCTTTGTGGTTGGAGTGAGAAACAGGTTCCTTGGTGTTTTCTGCGAAACGCTTTAGCAGGCCGTTGGTGCTAGTATGGAGTCAGGGGATGGATGAAGCGGAGAGCCCCGTTTGGAGTGAGGCTGCCAAGGGCATGCCAAAGGAAGTGTTTTACTGTGCCAAGACTCGTGCTGCGCACGCTTTGTGGTTGGAGTGAGAAACAGGTTCCTTGGTGTTTTCTGCGAAACGCTTTAGCAGCCCGTTGGTGCTAGTATGGAGTCAGGGGATGGATGAAGCGGAGAGCCCCGTTTGGAGTGAGGCTGCAAAGGGCATGCCAAGGGAAGTGTTTTGCTGTGCCAAGACTCGTGCTGCGCACGCTTTGTGGTTGGAGTGAGAAACAGGTTCCTTGGTGTTTTCTGCGAAACGCTTTAGCAGGCCGTTGGTGCTAGTATGGAGTCAGGGGATGGATGAAGCGGAGAGCCCCGTTTGGAGTGAGGCTGCAAAGGGCATGCCAAAGGAAGTGTTCTGCTGTGCCAAGACTCGTGCTGCGCACGCTTTGTGGTTGGAGTGAGAAACAGGTTCCTTGGTGTTTTCTGCGAAACGCTTCAGCAGCCCGTTGGTGCTAGTATGGAGTCAGGGGATGGATGAAGCGGAGAGCCCCGTTTGGAGTGAGGCTGCAAAGGGCATGCCAAGGGAAGTGTTCTGCTGTGCCAAGACTCGTGCTGCGCACGCTTTGTGCTTGGAGTGAGAAACAGGTTCCTTGGTGTTTTCTGCGAAACGCTTTAGCAGCCCGTTGGTGCTAGTATGGAGTCAGGGGATGGATGAAGCGGAGAGCCCCGTTTGGAGTGAGGCTGCAAAGGGCATGCCAAAGGAAGTGTTCTGCTGTGCCAAGACTCGTGCTGCGCACGCTTTGTGGTTGGAGTGAGAAACAGGTTCCTTGGTGTTTTCTGCGAAACGCTTTAGCAGCCCGTTGGTGCTAGTATGGAGTCAGGGGATGGATGAAGCGGAGAGCCCCGTTTGGAGTGAGGCTGCAAAGGGCATGCCAAAGGAAGTGTTCTGCTGTGCCAAGACTCGTGCTGCGCACGCTTTGTGGTTGGAGTGAGAAACAGGTTCCTTGGTGTTTTCTGCGAAACGCTTTAGCAGCCCGTTGGTGCTAGTATGGAGTCAGGGGATGGATGAAGCGGAGAGCCCCGTTTGGAGTGAGGCTGCAAAGGGCATGCCAAAGGAAGTGTTCTGCTGTGCCAAGACTCGTGCTGCGCACGCTTTGTGGTTGGAGTGAGAAACAGGTTCCTTGGTGTTTTCCGCGAAACGCTTTAGCAGCCCGTTGGTGCTAGTATGGAGTCAGGGGATGGATGAAGCGGAGAGCCCCGTTTGGAGTGAGGCTGCAAAGGGCATGCCAAAGGAAGTGTTCTGCTGTGCCGAGACTCGTGCTGCGCACGCTTTGTGGTTGGAGTGAGAAACAGGTTCCTTGGTGTTTTCTGCGAAACGCTTTAGCAGCCCGTTAGTGCTAGTATGGAGTCAGGGGATGGATGAAGCGGAGAGCCCCGTTTGGAGTGAGGCTGCAAAGGGCATGCCAAAGGAAGTGTTCTGCTGTGCCGAGACTCGTGCTGCGCACGCTTTGTGGTTGGAGTGAGAAACAGGTTCCTTGGTGTTTTCTGCGAAACGCTTTAGCAGGCCATTGGTGCTAGTATGGAGTCAGGGGATGGATGAAGCGGAGAGCCCCGTTTGGAGTGAGGCTGCAAAGGGCATGCCAAAGGAAGTGTTCTGCTGTGCCAAGACTCGTGCTGCGCACGCTTTGTGGTTGGAGTGAGAAACAGGTTCCTTGGTGTTTTCTGCGAAACGCTTTAGCAGCCCGTTGGTGCTAGTATGGAGTCAGGGGATGGATGAAGCGGAGAGCCCCGTTTGGAGTGAGGCTGCCAAGGACATGCCAAAGGAAGTGTTTTACTGTGCCAAGACTCGTGCTGCGCACGCTTTGTGCTTGGAGTGAGAAACAGGTTCCTTGGTGTTTTCTGCGAAACGCTTTAGCAGCCCGTTGGTGCTAGTATGGAGTCAGGGGAGGGATGAAGCGGAGAGCCCCGTTTGGAGTGAGGCTGCAAAGGGCATGCCAAAGGAAGTGTTCTGCTGTGCCAAGACTCGTGCTGCGCACGCTTTGTGGTTGGAGTGAGAAACAGGTTCCTTGGTGTTTTCTGCGAAACGCTTTAGCAGCCCGTTGGTGCTAGTATGGAGTCAGGGGATGGATGAAGCGGATAGCCCCGTTTGGAGTGAGGCTGCAAAGGGCATGCCAAGGGAAGTGTTCTGCTGTGCCAAGACTCGTGCTGCGCACGCTTTGTGCTTGGAGTGAGAAACAGGTTCCTTGGTGTTTTCTGCGAAACGCTTTAGCAGCCCGTTGGTGCTAGTATGGAGTCAGGGGATGGATGAAGCGGAGAGCCCCGTTTGGAGTGAGGCTGCAAAGGGCATGCCAAAGGAAGTGTTCTGCTGTGCCAAGACTCGTGCTGCGCACGCTTTGTGGTTGGAGTGAGAAACAGGTTCCTTGGTGTTTTCTGCGAAACGCTTTAGCAGCCCGTTGGTGCTAGTATGGAGTCAGGGGATGAATGAAGCGGAGAGCCCCGTTTGGAGTGAGGCTGCAAAGGGCATGCCAAAGGAAGTGTTCTGCTGTGCCAAGACTCGTGCTGCGCACGCTTTGCGGGTGGAGTGAGAAACAGGTTCCTTGGTGTTTTCTGCGAAATGCTTTAGCAGCCCGTTGGTGCTAGTATGGAGTCAGGGGATGGATGAAGCGGAGAGCCCCGTTTGGAGTGAGGCTGCAAAGGGCATGCCAAAGGAAGTGTTCTGCTGTGCCAAGACTCGTGCTGCGCACGCTTTGCGGGTGGAGTGAGAAACAGGTTCCTTGCTGTTTTCTGCGAAACGCTTTAGCAGCCCGTTGGTGCTAGTATGGAGTCAGGGGATGGATGAAGCGGAGAGCCCCGTTTGGAGTGAGGCTGCAAAGGGCATGCCAAAGGAAGTGTTCTGCTGTGCCGAGACTCGTGCTGCGCACGCTTTGCGGGTGGAGTGAGAAACAGGTTCCTTGGTGTTTTCTGCGAAACGCTTTAGCAGGCCGTTGGTGCTAGTATGGAGTCAGGGGATGGATGAAGCGGAGAGCCCCGTTTGGAGTGAGGTTGCCAAGGGCATGCCAAGGGAAGTGTTCTGCTGTGCCAAGACTCGTGCTGCGCACGCTTTGTGGGTGGAGTGAGAAACAGGTTCCTTGGTGTTTTCTGCGAAACGCTTTAGCAGTCCGTTGGTGCTAGTATGGAGTCAGGGGATGGATGAAGCGGAGAGCCCCGTTTGGAGTGAGGCTGCAAAGGGCATGCCAAGGGAAGTGTTCTGCTGTGCCAAGACTCGTGCTGCGCACGCTTTGTGGGTGGAGTGAGAAACAGGTTCCTTGGTGTTTTCTGCGAAACGCTTTAGCAGCCCGTTGGTGCTAGTATGGAGTCAGGGGATGGATGAAGCGGAGAGCCCCGTTTGGAGTGAGGCTGCAAAGGGCATGCCAAAGGAAGTGTTCTGCTGTGCCAAGACTCATGCTGCGCACGCTTTGCGGGTGGAGTGAGAAACAGGTTCCTTGGTGTTTTCTGCGAAATGCTTTAGCAGGCCGTTGGTGCTAGTATGGAGTCAGGGGATGGATGAAGCGGAGAGCCCCGTTTGGAGTGAGGCTGCAAAGGGCATGCCAAAGGAAGTGTTCTGCTGTGCCAAGACTCGTGCTGCGCACGCTTTGTGGTTGGAGTGAGAAACAGGTTCCTTGGTGTTTTCCGCGAAACGCTTTAGCAGTCCGTTGGTGCTAGTATGGAGTCAGGGGATGGATGAAGCGGAGAGCCCCGTTTGGAGTGAGGCTGCAAAGGGCATGCCAAAGGAAGTGTTCTGCTGTGCCAAGACTCATGCTGCGCACGCTTTGCGGGTGGAGTGAGAAACAGGTTCCTTGGTGTTTTCTGCGAAATGCTTTAGCAGGCCGTTGGTGCTAGTATGGATTCAGGGGATGGATGAAGCGGAGAGCCCCGTTTGGAGTGAGGTTGCCAAGGGCATGCCAAGGGAAGTGTTCTGCTGTGCCAAGACTCGTGCTGCGCACGCTTTGTGGGTGGAGTGAGAAACAGGTTCCTTGGTGTTTTCTGCGAAACGCTTTAGCAGTCCGTTGGTGCTAGTATGGAATCAGGGGATGGATGAAGCGGAGAGCCCCGTTTGGAGTGAGGCTGCAAAGGGCATGCCAAAGGAAGTGTTTTGCTGTGCCAAGACTCATGCTGCGCACGCTTTGTGGGTGGAGTGAGAAACAGGTTCCTTGGTGTTTTCTGCGAAACGCTTTAGCAGCCCGTTGGTGCTAGTATGGAGTCAGGGGATGGATGAAGCGGAGAGCCCCGTTTGGAGTGAGGTTGCCAAGGGCATGCCAAGGGAAGTGTTCTGCTGTGCCAAGACTCGTGCTGCGCACGCTTTGTGCTTGGAGTGAGAAACAGGTTCCTTGGTGTTTTCTGCGAAACGCTTTAGCAGCCCGTTGGTGCTAGTATGGAGTCAGGGGATGGATGAAGCCCAGAGCCCCGTTTGGAGTGAGGCTGCAAAGGGCATACCAAGGGAAGTGTTCTGCTGTGCCAAGACTCGTGCTGCGCACGCTTTGTGCTTGGAGTGAGAAACAGGTTCCTTGGTGTTTTCTGCGAAACGCTTTAGCAGCCCGTTGGTGCTAGTATGGAGTCAGGGGATGGATGAAGCGGAGAGCCCCGTTTGGAGTGAGGCTGCAAAGGGCATGCCAAAGGAAGTGTTCTGCTGTGCCAAGACTCGTGCTGCGCACGCTTTGTGGGTGGAGTGAGAAACAGGTTCCTTGGTGTTTTCTGCGAAACGCTTTAGCAGCCCGTTGGTGCTAGTATGGAGTCAGGGGAGGGATGAAGCGGAGAGCCCCGTTTGGAGTGAGGCTGCAAAGGGCATGCCAAAGGAAGTGTTCTGCTGTGCCAAGACTCGTGCTGCGCACGCTTTGTGGTTGGAGTGAGAAACAGGTTCCTTGGTGTTTTCTGCGAAACGCTTTAGCAGCCCGTTGGTGCTAGTATGGAGTCAGGGGATGGATGAAGCGGAGAGCCCCGTTTGGAGTGAGGCTGCAAAGGGCATGCCAAAGGAAGTGTTCTGCTGTGCCAAGACTCGTGCTGCGCACGCTTTGTGGTTGGAGTGAGAAACAGGTTCCTTGGTGTTTTCTGCGAAACGCTTTAGCAGCCCGTTGGTGGTAGTATGGAGTCAGGGGATGGATGAAGCGGAGAGCCCCGTTTGGAGTGAGGCTGCCAAGGGCATGCCAAGGGAAGTGTTCTGCTGTGCCAAGACTCGTGCTGCGCACGCTTTGTGGTTGGAGTGAGAAACAGGTTCCTTGGTGTTTTCTGCGAAACGCTTTAGCAGCCCGTTGGTGCTAGTATGGAGTCAGGGGATGGATGAAGCGGAGAGCCCCGTTTGGAGTGAGGCTGCAAAGGGCATGCCAAAGGAAGTGTTCTGCTGTGCCAAGACTCGTGCTGCGCACGCTTTGTGGTTGGAGTGAGAAACAGGTTCCTTGGTGTTTTCTGCGAAACGCTTTAGCAGCCCGTTGGTGCTAGTATGGAGTCAGGGGATGGATGAAGCGGAGAGCCCCGTTTGGAGTGAGGCTGCCAAGGGCATGCCAAGGGAAGTGTTCTGCTGTGCCAAGACTCGTGCTGCGCACGCTTTGTGGTTGGAGTGAGAAACAGGTTCCTTGGTGTTTTCTGCGAAACGCTTTAGCAGCCCGTTGGTGCTAGTATGGAGTCAGGGGATGGATGAAGCGGAGAGCCCCGTTTGGAGTGAGGCTGCAAAGGGCATGCCAAAGGAAGTGTTCTGCTGTGCCAAGACTCGTGCTGCGCACGCTTTGTGGTTGGAGTGAGAAACAGGTTCCTTGGTGTTTTCTGCGAAACGCTTTAGCAGCCCGTTGGTGCTAGTATGGAGTCAGGGGATGGATGAAGCGGAGAGCCCCGTTTGCAGTGAGGCTGCAAAGGGCATGCCAAAGGAAGTGTTCTGCTGTGCCAAGACTCGTGCTGCGCACGCTTTGTGGTTGGAGTGAGAAACAGGTTCCTTGGTGTTTTCTGCGAAACGCTTTAGCAGGCCGTTGGTGCTAGTATGGAGTCAGGGGATGGATGAAGCGGAGAGCCCCGTTTGGAGTGAGGTTGCCAAGGGCATGCCAAGGGAAGTGTTTTGCTGTGCCAAGACTCGTGCTGCGCACGCTTTGTGCTTGGAGTGAGAAACAGGTTCCTTGGTGTTTTCTGCGAAACGCTTTAGCAGCCCGTTGGTGCTAGTATGGAGTCAGGGGATGGATGAAGCGGAGAGCCCCGTTTGGAGTGAGGCTGCAAAGGGCATGCCAAAGGAAGTGTTCTGCTGTGCCAAGACTCGTGCTGCGCACGCTTTGTGGTTGGAGTGAGAAACAGGTTCCTTGGTGTTTTCTGCGAAACGCTTTAGCAGCCCGTTGGTGCTAGTATGGAGTCAGGGGATTTATGAAGCGGAGAGCCCCGTTTGGAGTGAGGCTGCCAAGGGCATGCCAAGGGAAGTGTTCTGCTGTGCCAAGACTCGTGCTGCGCACGCTTTGTGCTTGGAGTGAGAAACAGGTTCCTTGGTGTTTTCTGCGAAACGCTTTAGCAGCCCGTTGGTGCTAGTATGGAGTCAGGGGATGGATGAAGCGGAGAGCCCCGTTTGGAGTGAGGCTGCAAAGGGCATGCCAAAGGAAGTGGTCTGCTGTGCCAAGACTCGTGCTGCGCACGCTTTGTGGTTGGAGTGAGAAACAGGTTCCTTGGTGTTTTCTGCGAAACGCTTTAGCAGCCCGTTGGTGCTAGTATGGAGTCAGGGGATGGATGAAGCGGAGAGCCCCGTTTGGAGTGAGGCTGCAAAGGGCATGCCAAGGGAAGTGTTTTGCTGCGCCAAGGCTCGTGCTGTGCACGCTTTGTGGTTGGAGTGAGAAACAGGTTCCTTGGTGTTTTCTGCGAAACGCTTTAGCAGCCCGTTGGTGCTAGTATGGAGTCAGGGGATGGATGAAGCGGAGAGCCCCGTTTGGAGTGAGGCTGCCAAGGGCATGCCAAGGGAAGTGTTCTGCTGTGCCAAGACTCGTGCTGCGCACGCTTTGTGGTTGGAATGAGAAACAGGTTCCTTGGTGTTTTCTGCGAAACGCTTTAGCAGCCCGTTGGTGCTAGTATGGAGTCAGGGGATGGATGAAGCGGAGAGCCCCGTTTGGAGTGAGGCTGCAAAGGGCATGCCAAAGGAAGTGTTCTGCTGTGCCAAGACTCGTGCTGCGCACGCTTTGTGGGTGGAGTGAGAAACAGGTTCCTTGGTGTTTTCTGCGAAACGCTTTAGCAGCCCGTTGGTGCTAGTATGGAGTCAGGGGAGGGATGAAGCGGAGAGCCCCGTTTGGAGTGAGGCTGCCAAGGGCATGCCAAAGGAAGTGTTCTGCTGTGCCAAGACTCGTGCTGCGCACGCTTTGTGGTTGGAGTGAGAAACAGGTTCCTTGGTGTTTTCTGCGAAACGCTTTAGCAGCCCGTTGGTGCTAGTATGGAGTCAGGGGATGGATGAAGCGGAGAGCCCCGTTTGGAGTGAGGCTGCAAAGGGCATGCCAAAGGAAGTGTTCTGCTGTGCCAAGACTCGTGCTGCGCACGCTTTGTGCTTGGAGTGAGAAACAGGTTCCTTGGTGTTTTCTGCGAAACGCTTTAGCAGCCCGTTGGTGCTAGTATGGAGTCAGGGGATGGATGAAGCGGAGAGCCCCGTTTGGAGTGAGGTTGCCAAGGGCATGCCAAGGGAAGTGTTCTGCTGTGCCAAGACTCGTGCTGCGCACGCTTTGTGCTTGGAGTGAGAAACAGGTTCCTTGGTGTTTTCTGCGAAACGCTTTAGCAGCCCGTTGGTGCTAGTATGGAGTCAGGGGATGGATGAAGCGGAGAGCCCCGTTTGGAGTGAGGCTGCAAAGGGCATGCCAAAGGAAGTGTTCTGCTGTGCCAAGACTCGTGCTGCGCACGCTTTGTGGTTGGAGTGAGAAACAGGTTCCTTGGTGTTTTCTGCGAAACGCTTTAGCAGCCCGTTGGTGCTAGTATGGAGTCAGGGGATTTATGAAGCGGAGAGTCCCGTTTGGAGTGAGGCTGCCAAGGGCATGCCAAGGGAAGTGTTCTGCTGTGCCAAGACTCGTGCTGCGCACGCTTTGTGCTTGGAGTGAGAAACAGGTTCCTTGGTGTTTTCTGCGAAACGCTTTAGCAGGCCGTTGGTGCTAGTATGGAGTCAGGGGATGGATGAAGCGGAGAGCCCCGTTTGGAGTGAGGCTGCAAAGGGCATCCCAAAGGAAGTGTTCTGCTGTGCCAAGACTCGTGCTGCGCACGCTTTGTGGTTGGAGTGAGAAACAGGTTCCTTGGTGTTTTCTGCGAAACGCTTTAGCAGCCCGTTGGTGCTAGTATGGAGTCAGGGGATGGATGAAGCGGAGAGCCCCGTTTGGAGTGAGGCTGCAAAGGGCATGCCAAGGGAAGTGTTTTGCTGCGCCAAGGCTCGTGCTGTGCACGCTTTGTGGTTGGAGTGAGAAACAGGTTCCTTGGTGTTTTCTGCGAAACGCTTTAGCAGCCCGTTGGTGCTAGTATGGAGTCAGGGGATGGATGAAGCGGAGAGCCCCGTTTGGAGTGAGGCTGCCAAGGGCATGCCAAGGGAAGTGTTCTGCTGTGCCAAGACTCGTGCTGCGCACGCTTTGTGGTTGGAATGAGAAACAGGTTCCTTGGTGTTTTCTGCGAAACGCTTTAGCAGCCCGTTGGTGCTAGTATGGAGTCAGGGGATGGATGAAGCGGAGAGCCCCGTTTGGAGTGAGGCTGCAAAGGGCATGCCAAAGGAAGTGTTCTGCTGTGCCAAGACTCGTGCTGCGCACGCTTTGTGGGTGGAGTGAGAAACAGGTTCCTTGGTGTTTTCTGCGAAACGCTTTAGCAGCCCGTTGGTGCTAGTATGGAGTCAGGGGAGGGATGAAGCGGAGAGCCCCGTTTGGAGTGAGGCTGCAAAGGGCATGCCAAAGGAAGAGTTCTGCTGTGCCAAGACTCGTGCTGCGCACGCTTTGCGGTTGGAGTGAGAAACAGGTTCCTTGGTGTTTTCTGCGAAACGCTTTAGCAGCCCGTTGGTGCTAGTATGGAGTCAGGGGATGGATGAAGCGGAGAGCCCCGTTTGGAGTGAGGCTGCAAAGGGCATGCCAAAGGAAGTGTTTTGCTGTGCCAAGACTCGTGCTGCGCACGCTTTGCGGTTGGAGTGAGAAACAGGTTCCTTGGTGTTTTCTGCGAAACGCTTTAGCAGCCCGTTGGTGCTAGTATGGAGTCAGGGGATGGATGAAGCGGAGAGCCCCGTTTGGAGTGAGGCTGCAAAGGGCATGCCAAAGGAAGTGTTCTGCTGTGCCAAGACTCGTGCTGCGCACGCTTTGTGGGTGGAGTGAGAAACAGGTTCCTTGGTGTTTTCTGCGAAACGCTTTAGCAGCCCGTTGGTGCTAGTATGGAGTCAGGGGAGGGATGAAGCGGAGAGCCCCGTTTGGAGTGAGGCTGCAAAGGGCATGCCAAAGGAAGTGTTCTGCTGTGCCAAGACTCGTGCTGCGCACGCTTTGTGGTTGGAGTGAGAAACAGGTTCCTTGGTGTTTTCTGCGAAACGCTTTAGCAGCCCGTTGGTGCTAGTATGGAGTCAGGGGATGGATGAAGCGGAGAGCCCCGTTTGGAGTGAGGCTGCAAAGGGCATGCCAAAGGAAGTGTTCTGCTGTGCCAAGACTCGTGCTGCGCACGCTTTGTGCTTGGAGTGAGAAACAGGTTCCTTGGTGTTTTCTGCGAAACGCTTTAGCAGCCCGTTGGTGCTAGTATGGAGTCAGGGGATGGATGAAGCGGAGAGCCCCGTTTGGAGTGAGGTTGCCAAGGGCATGCCAAGGGAAGTGTTCTGCTGTGCCAAGACTCGTGCTGCGCACGCTTTGTGGTTGGAGTGAGAAACAGGTTCCTTGGTGTTTTCTGCGAAACGCTTTAGCAGCCCGTTGGTGCTAGTATGGAGTCAGGGGATGGATGAAGCGGAGAGCCCCGTTTGGAGTGAGGCTGCAAAGGGCATGCCAAAGGAAGTGTTCTGCTGTGCCAAGACTCGTGCTGCGCACGCTTTGTGGTTGGAGTGAGAAACAGGTTCCTTGGTGTTTTCTGCGAAACGCTTTAGCAGCCCGTTGGTGCTAGTATGGAGTCAGGGGATTTATGAAGCGGAGAGCCCCGTTTGGAGTGAGGCTGCCAAGGGCATGCCAAGGGAAGTGTTCTGCTGTGCCAAGACTCGTGCTGCGCACGCTTTGTGCTTGGAGTGAGAAACAGGTTCCTTGGTGTTTTCTGCGAAACGCTTTAGCAGCCCGTTGGTGCTAGTATGGAGTCAGGGGATGGATGAAGCGGAGAGCCCCGTTTGGAGTGAGGCTGCAAAGGGCATCCCAAAGGAAGTGTTCTGCTGTGCCAAGACTCGTGCTGCGCACGCTTTGTGGTTGGAGTGAGAAACAGGTTCCTTGGTGTTTTCTGCGAAACGCTTTAGCAGCCCGTTGGTGCTAGTATGGAGTCAGGGGATGGATGAAGCGGAGAGCCCCGTTTGGAGTGAGGCTGCAAAGGGCATGCCAAGGGAAGTGTTTTGCTGCGCCAAGGCTCGTGCTGTGCACGCTTTGTGGTTGGAGTGAGAAACAGGTTCCTTGGTGTTTTCTGCGAAACGCTTTAGCAGCCCGTTGGTGCTAGTATGGAGTCAGGGGATGGATGAAGCGGAGAGCCCCGTTTGGAGTGAGGCTGCAAAGGGCATGCCAAAGGAAGTGTTTTGCTGTGCCAAGACTCGTGCTGCGCACGCTTTGCGGTTGGAGTGAGAAACAGGTTCCTTGGTGTTTTCTGCGAAACGCTTTAGCAGCCCGTTGGTGCTAGTATGGAGTCAGGGGAGGGATGAAGCGGAGAGCCCCGTTTGGAGTGAGGCTGCAAAGGGCATGCCAAAGGAAGTGTTCTGCTGTGCCAAGACTCGTGCTGCGCACGCTTTGCGGTTGGAGTGAGAAACAGGTTCCTTGGTGTTTTCTGCGAAACGCTTTAGCAGCCCGTTGGTGCTAGTATGGAGTCAGGGGATGGATGAAGCGGAGAGCCCCGTTTGGAGTGAGGCTGCAAAGGGCATGCCAAAGGAAGTGTTTTGCTGTGCCAAGACTCGTGCTGCGCACGCTTTGCGGTTGGAGTGAGAAACAGGTTCCTTGGTGTTTTCTGCGAAACGCTTTAGCAGCCCGTTGGTGCTAGTATGGAGTCAGGGGATGGATGAAGCGGAGAGCCCCGTTTGGAGTGAGGCTGCAAAGGGCATGCCAAAGGAAGTGTTCTGCTGTGCCAAGACTCGTGCTGCGCACGCTTTGTGGGTGGAGTGAGAAACAGGTTCCTTGGTGTTTTCTGCGAAACGCTTTAGCAGCCCGTTGGTGCTAGTATGGAGTCAGGGGAGGGATGAAGCGGAGAGCCCCGTTTGGAGTGAGGCTGCAAAGGGCATGCCAAATGAAGTGTTCTGCTGTGCCAAGACTCGTGCTGCGCACGCTTTGCGGTTGGAGTGAGAAACAGGTTCCTTGGTGTTTTCTGCGAAACGCTTTAGCAGCCCGTTGGTGCTAGTATGGAGTCAGGGGATGGATGAAGCGGAGAGCCCCGTTTGGAGTGAGGCTGCAAAGGGCATGCCAAAGGAAGTGTTTTGCTGTGCCAAGACTCGTGCTGCGCACGCTTTGCGGTTGGAGTGAGAAACAGGTTCCTTGGTGTTTTCTGCGAAACGCTTTAGCAGCCCGTTGGTGCTAGTATGGAGTCAGGGGATGGATGAAGCGGAGAGCCCCGTTTGGAGTGAGGCTGCCAAGGGCATGCCAAGGGAAGTGTTCTGCTGTGCCAAGACTCGTGCTGCGCACGCTTTGTGGTTGGAGTGAGAAACAGGTTCCTTGGTGTTTTCTGCGAAACGCTTTAGCAGGCCGTTGGTGCTAGTATGGAGTCAGGGGATGGATGAAGCGGAGAGCCCCGTTTGGAGTGAGGCTGCAAAGGGCATACCAAGGGAAGTGTTCTGCTGTGCCAAGACTCGTGCTGCGCACGCTTTGTGCTTGGAGTGAGAAACAGGTTCCTTGGTGTTTTCTGCGAAACGCTTTAGCAGCCCGTTGGTGCTAGTATGGAGTCAGGGGATGGATGAAGCGGAGAGCCCCGTTTGGAGTGAGGCTGCAAAGGGCATGCCAAAGGAAGTGTTTTGCTGTGCCAAGACTCGTGCTGCGCACGCTTTGCGGTTGGAGTGAGAAACAGGTTCCTTGGTGTTTTCTGCGAAACGCTTTAGCAGCCCGTTGGTGCTAGTATGGAGTCAGGGGATGGATGAAGCGGAGAGCCCCGTTTGGAGTGAGGCTGCCAAGGGCATGCCAAGGGAAGTGTTCTGCTGTGCCAAGACTCGTGCTGCGCACGCTTTGTGGTTGGAGTGAGAAACAGGTTCCTTGGTGTTTTCTGCGAAACGCTTTAGCAGCCCGTTGGTGCTAGTATGGAGTCAGGGGATGGATGAAGCGGAGAGCCCCGTTTGGAGTGAGGCTGCAAAGGGCATGCCAAAGGAAGTGTTTTGCTGTGCCAAGACTCGTGCTGCGCACGCTTTGTGGTTGGAGTGAGAAACAGGTTCCTTGGTGTTTTCTGCGAAACGCTTTAGCAGCCCGTTGGTGCTAGTATGGAGTTAGGGGATGGATGAAGCGGAGAGCCCCGTTTGGAGTGAGGCTGCAAAGGGCGTGCCAAGGGAAGTGTTCTGCTGTGCCAAGACTCGTGCTGCGCACGCTTTGTGGTTGGAGTGAGAAACAGGTTCCTTGGTGTTTTCTGCGAAACGCTTTAGCAGCCCGTTGGTGCTAGTATGGAGTTAGGGGATGGATGAAGCGGAGAGCCCCGTTTGGAGTGAGGCTGCAAAGGGCATGCCAAGGGAAGTGTTCTGCTGTGCCAAGACTCGTGCTACGCACACTTTGTGGTTGGAGTGAGAAACAGGTTCCTTGGTGTTTTCTGCAAAACGCTTTAGCAGCTCGTTGGTGCTAGTATGGAGTTAGGGGATGGATGAAGCGGAGAGCCCCGTTTGGAGTGAGGCTGCAAAGGGCATGCCAAGGGAAGTGTTCTGCTGTGCCAAGACTCGTGCTGCGCACGCTTTGTGCTTGGAGTGAGAAACAGGTTCCTTGGTGTTTTCTGCGAAACGCTTTAGCAGCCCGTTGGTGCTAGTATGGAGTTAGGGGATGGATGAAGCGGAGAGCCCCGTTTGGAGTGAGGCTGCAAAGGGCATGCCAAGGGAAGTGTTCTGCTGTGCCAAGACTCGTGCTGCGCACGCTTTGTGCTTGGAGTGAGAAACAGGTTCCTTGGTGTTTTCTGCAAAACGCTTTAGCAGCCCGTTGGTGCTAGTATGGAGTTAGGGGATGGATGAAGCGGAGAGCCCCGTTTGGAGTGAGGCTGCAAAGGGCGTGCCAAGGGAAGTGTTCTGCTGTGCCAAGACTCGTGCTGCGCACGCTTTGTGGTTGGAGTGAGAAACAGGTTCCTTGGTGTTTTCTGCGAAACGCTTTAGCAGCCCGTTGGTGCTAGTATGGAGTTAGGGGATGGATGAAGCGGAGAGCCCCGTTTGGAGTGAGGCTGCAAAGGGCATGCCAAGGGAAGTGTTCTGCTGTGCCAGGACTCGTGCTGCGCACACTTTGTGCTTGGAGTGAGAAACAGGTTCGTTGGTGTTTTCTGCGAAACGCTTTAGCAGCCCGTTGGTGCTCGTATGGAGTTAGGGGATGGATGAAGCGGAGAGCCCCGTTTGGAGTGAGGCTGCAAAGGGCATGCCAAGGGAAGTGTTCTGCTGTGCCAAGACTCGTGCTGCGCACACTTTGTGCTTGGAGTGAGAAACAGGTTCCTTGGTGTTTTCTGCGAAACGCTTTAGCAGCCCGTTGGTGCTAGTATGGAGTTAGGGGATGGATGAAGCGGAGAGCCCCGTTTGGAGTGAGGCTGCAAAGGGCATGCCAAGGGAAGTGTTCTGCTGTGCCAGGACTCGTGCTGCGCACACTTTGTGCTTGGAGTGAGAAACAGGTTTGTTGGTGTTTTCTGCGAAACGCTTTAGCAGCCCGTTGGTGCTAGTATGGAGTCAGGGGATGGATGAAGCGGAGAGCCCCGTTTGGAGTGAGGCTGCAAAGGGCATGCCAAAGGAAGTGTTTTGCTGTGCCAAGACTCGTGCTGCGCACGCTTTGTGCTTGGAGTGAGAAACAGGTACCTTGGTGTTTTCTGCGAAACGCTTTAGCAGCCCGTTGGTGCTAGTATGGAGTCAGGGGATGGATGAAGCGGAGAGCCCCGTTTGGAGTGAGGCTGCAAAGGGCGTGCCAAGGGAAGTGTTCTGCTGTGCCAAGACTCGTGCTGCGCACGCTTTGTGGTTGGAGTGAGAAACAGGTTCCTTGGTGTTTTCTGCGAAACGCTTTAGCAGCCCGTTGGTGCTAGTATGGAGTTAGGGGATGGATGAAGCGGAGAGCCCCGTTTGGAGTGAGGCTGCAAAGGGCGTGCCAAGGGAAGTGTTCTGCTGTGCCAAGACTCGTGCTGCGCACGCTTTGTGGTTGGAGTGAGAAACAGGTTCCTTGGTGTTTTCTGCGAAACGCTTTAGCAGCCCGTTGGTGCTAGTATGGAGTTAGGGGATGGATGAAGCGGAGAGCCCCGTTTGGAGTGAGGCTGCAAAGGGCATGCCAAGGGAAGTGTTCTGCTGTGCCAGGACTCGTGCTGCGCACACTTTGTGCTTGGAGTGAGAAACAGGTTCGTTGGTGTTTTCTGCGAAACGCTTTAGCAGCCCGTTGGTGCTCGTATGGAGTTAGGGGATGGATGAAGCGGAGAGCCCCGTTTGGAGTGAGGCTGCAAAGGGCATGCCAAGGGAAGTGTTCTGCTGTGCCAAGACTCGTGCTGCGCACACTTTGTGCTCGGAGTGAGAAACAGGTTCCTTGGTGTTTTCTGTGAAACGCTTTTGCAGCCCGTTGGTGCTAGTATGGAGTTAGGGGATGGATGAAGCGGAGAGCCCCGTTTGGAGTGAGGCTGCAAAGGGCATGCCAAGGGAAGTGTTCTGCTGTGCCAAGACTCGTGCTGCGCACACTTTGTGCTTGGAGTGAGAAACAGGTTCCTTGGTGTTTTCTGCGAAACGCTTTAGCAGCCCGTTGGTGCTAGTATGGAGTTAGGGGATGGATGAAGCGGAGAGCCCCGTTTGGAGTGAGGCTGCAAAGGGCATGCCAAGGGAAGTGTTCTGCTGTGCCAAGACTCGTGCTGCGCACACTTTGTGCTTGGAGTGAGAAACAGGTTCCTTGGTGTTTTCTGCGAAACGCTTTTGCAGCCCGTTGGTGCTAGTATGGAGTTAGGGGATGGATGAAGCGGAGAGCCCCGTTTGGAGTGAGGCTGCAAAGGGCATGCCAAGGGAAGTGTTCTGCTGTGCCAAGACTCGTGCTGCGCACACTTTGTGCTTGGAGTGAGAAACAGGTTCCTTGGTGTTTTCTGCGAAACGCTTTAGCAGCCCGTTGGTGCTAGTATGGAGTTAGGGGATGGATGAAGCGGAGAGCCCCGTTTGGAGTGAGGCTGCAAAGGGCGTGCCAAGGGAAGTGTTCTGCTGTGCCAAGACTCGTGCTGCGCACGCTTTGTGGTTGGAGTGAGAAACAGGTTCCTTGGTGTTTTCTGCGAAACCCTTTAGCAGCCCGTTGGTGCTAGTATGGAGTTAGGGGATGGATGAAGCGGAGAGCCCCGTTTGGAGTGAGGCTGCAAAGGGCATGCCAAGGGAAGTGTTCTGCTGTGCCAGGACTCGTGCTGCGCACACTTTGTGTTTGGAGTGAGAAACAGGTTCCTTGGTGTTTTCTGTGAAACGCTTTTGCAGCCCGTTGGTGCTAGTATGGAGTCAGGGGATGGATGAAGCGGAGAGCCCCGTTTGGAGTGAGGCTGCAAAGGGCATGCCAAGGGAAGTGTTCTGCTGTGCCAAGACTCGTGCTGCGCACACTTTGTGCTTGGAGTGAGAAACAGGTTTGTTGGTGTTTTCTGCGAAACGCTTTAGCAGCCCGTTGGTGCTCGTATGGAGTTAGGGGATGGATGAAGCGGAGAGCCCCGTTTGGAGTGAGGCTGCAAAGGGCATGCCAAGGGAAGTGTTCTGCTGTGCCAAGACTCGTGCTGCGCACACTTTGTGGTTGGAGTGAGAAACAGGTTCCTTGGTGTTTTCTGCGAAACGCTTTAGCAGCCCGTTGGTGCTAGTATGGAGTTAGGGGATGGATGAAGCGGAGAGCCCCGTTTGGAGTGAGGCTGCAAAGGGCATGCCAAGGGAAGTGTTCTGCTGTGCCAAGACTCGTGCTGCGCACACTTTGTGCTTGGAGTGAGAAACAGGTTCCTTGGTGTTTTCTGCGAAACGCTTTTGCAGCCCGTTGGTGCTAGTATGGAGTTAGGGGATGGATGAAGCGGAGAGCCCCGTTTGGAGTGAGGCTGCAAAGGGCGTGCCAAGGGAAGTGTTCTGCTGTGCCAAGACTCGTGCTGCGCACGCTTTGTGGTTGGAGTGAGAAACAGGTTCCTTGGTGTTTTCTGCGAAACGCTTTAGCAGCCCGTTGGTGCTAGTATGGAGTTAGGGGATGGATGAAGCGGAGAGCCCCGTTTGGAGTGAGGCTGCAAAGGGCATGCCAAGGGAAGTGTTCTGCTGTGCCAAGACTCGTGCTGCGCACACTTTGTGCTTGGAGTGAGAAACAGGTTCCTTGGTGTTTTCTGCGAAACGCTTTAGCAGCCCGTTGGTGCTAGTATGGAGTTAGGGGATGGATGAAGCGGAGAGCCCCGTTTGGAGTGAGGCTGCAAAGGGCGTGCCAAGGGAAGTGTTCTGCTGTGCCAAGACTCGTGCTGCGCACGCTTTGTGGTTGGAGTGAGAAACAGGTTCCTTGGTGTTTTCTGCGAAACGCTTTAGCAGCCCGTTGGTGCTAGTATGGAGTTAGGGGATGGATGAAGCGGAGAGCCCCGTTTGGAGTGAGGCTGCAAAGGGCATGCCAAGGGAAGTGTTCTGCTGTGCCAGGACTCGTGCTGCGCACACTTTGTGCTTGGAGTGAGAAACAGGTTCGTTGGTGTTTTCTGCGAAACGCTTTAGCAGCCCGTTGGTGCTCGTATGGAGTTAGGGGATGGATGAAGCGGAGAGCCCCGTTTGGAGTGAGGCTGCAAAGGGCATGCCAAGGGAAGTGTTCTGCTGTGCCAGGACTCGTGCTACGCACACTTTGTGGTTGGAGTGAGAAACAGGTTCCTTGGTGTTTTCTGCGAAACGCTTTAGCAGCTCGTTGGTGCTAGTATGGAGTTAGGGGATGGATGAAGCGGAGAGCCCCGTTTGGAGTGAGGCTGCAAAGGGCATGCCAAGGGAAGTGTTCTGCTGTGCCAAGACTCGTGCTGCGCACACTTTGTGCTTGGAGTGAGAAACAGGTTCCTTGGTGTTTTCTGCGAAACGCTTTAGCAGCCCGTTGGTGCTAGTATGGAGTTAGGGGATGGATGAAGCGGAGAGCCCCGTTTGGAGTGAGGCTGCAAAGGGCATGCCAAGGGAAGTGTTCTGCTGTGCCAGGACTCGTGCTGCGCACACTTTGTGCTTGGAGTGAGAAACAGGTACCTTGGTGTTTTCTGCGAAACGCTTTAGCAGCCCGTTGGTGCTAGTATGGAGTCAGGGGATGGATGAAGCGGAGAGCCCCGTTTGGAGTGAGGCTGCAAAGGGCATGCCAAAGGAAGTGTTTTGCTGTGCCAAGACTCGTGCTGCGCACGCTTTGTGCTTGGAGTGAGAAACAGGTTCCTTGGTGTTTTCTGCGAAACGCTTTAGCAGCCCGTTGGTGCTAGTATGGAGTCAGGGGAGGGATGAAGCGGAGAGCCCCGTTTGGAGTGAGGCTGCAAAGGGCATGCCAAAGGAAGTGTTTTGCTGTGCCAAGACTCGTGCTGCGCACGCT
This sequence comes from Tinamus guttatus, assembly GCF_059628265.1. NCBI lineage: Eukaryota > Metazoa > Chordata > Aves > Tinamiformes > Tinamidae > Tinamus > Tinamus guttatus. The sequence goes on along the minus strand of NW_028290395.1, from coordinate 42,003 downwards.
TTGTGCTTGGAGTGAGAAACAGGTTCCTTGGTGTTTTCTGCGAAACGCTTTAGCAGCCCGTTGGTGCTAGTATGGAGTCAGGGGAGGGATGAAGCGGAGAGCCCCGTTTGGAGTGAGGCTGCAAAGGGCATGCCAAAGGAAGTGTTTTGCTGTGCCAAGACTCGTGCTGCGCACGCTTTGTGCTTGGAGTGAGAAACAGGTTCCTTGGTGTTTTCTGCGAAACGCTTTAGCAGCCCGTTGGTGCTAGTATGGAGTCAGGGGAGGGATGAAGCGGAGAGCCCCGTTTGGAGTGAGGCTGCAAAGGGCATGCCAAGGGAAGTGTTCTGCTGTGCCAAGACTCGTGCTGCGCACACTTTGTGCTTGAAGTGAGAAACAGGTTCCTTGGTGTTTTCTGCGAAACGCTTTAGCAGCCCGTTGGTGCTAGTATGGAGTTAGGGGATGGATGAAGCGGAGAGCCCCGTTTGGAGTGAGGCTGCAAAGGGCGTGCCAAGGGAAGTGTTCTGCTGTGCCAAGACTCGTGCTGCGCACGCTTTGTGGTTGGAGTGAGAAACAGGTTCCTTGGTGTTTTCTGCGAAACGCTTTAGCAGCCCGTTGGTGCTAGTATGGAGTTAGGGGATGGATGAAGCGGAGAGCCCCGTTTGGAGTGAGGCTGCAAAGGGCGTGCCAAGGGAAGTGTTCTGCTGTGCCAAGACTCGTGCTGCGCACGCTTTGTGCTTGGAGTGAGAAACAGGTTCCTTGGTGTTTTCTGCAAAACGCTTTAGCAGCCCGTTGGTGCTAGTATGGAGTTAGGGGATGGATGAAGCGGAGAGCCCCGTTTGGAGTGAGGCTGCAAAGGGCGTGCCAAGGGAAGTGTTCTGCTGTGCCAAGACTCGTGCTGCGCACGCTTTGTGCTTGGAGTGAGAAACAGGTTCCTTGGTGTTTTCTGCGAAACGCTTTAGCAGCCCGTTGGTGCTAGTATGGAGTCAGGGGAGGGATGAAGCGGAGAGCCCCGTTTGGAGTGAGGCTGCAAAGGGCATGCCAAGGGAAGTGTTCTGCTGTGCCAAGACTCGTGCTGCGCACACTTTGTGCTTGGAGTGAGAAACAGGTTCCTTGGTGTTTTCTGCGAAACGCTTTAGCAGCCCGTTGGTGCTAGTATGGAGTTAGGGGATGGATGAAGCGGAGAGCCCCGTTTGGAGTGAGGCTGCAAAGGGCGTGCCAAGGGAAGTGTTCTGCTGTGCCAAGACTCGTGCTGCGCACGCTTTGTGGTTGGAGTGAGAAACAGGTTCCTTGGTGTTTTCTGCGAAACGCTTTAGCAGCCCGTTGGTGCTAGTATGGAGTTAGGGGATGGATGAAGCGGAGAGCCCTGTTTGGAGTGAGGCTGCAAAGGGCATGCCAAGGGAAGTGTTCTGCTGTGCCAGGACTCGTGCTGCGCACACTTTGTGCTTGGAGTGAGAAACAGGTTCGTTGGTGTTTTCTGCGAAACGCTTTAGCAGCCCGTTGGTGCTCGTATGGAGTTAGGGGATGGATGAAGCGGAGAGCCCCGTTTGGAGTGAGGCTGCAAAGGGCATGCCAAGGGAAGTGTTCTGCTGTGCCAAGACTCGTGCTACGCACACTTTGTGGTTGGAGTGAGAAACAGGTTCCTTGGTGTTTTCTGCGAAACGCTTTAGCAGCTCGTTGGTGCTAGTATGGAGTTAGGGGATGGATGAAGCGGAGAGCCCCGTTTGGAGTGAGGCTGCAAAGGGCATGCCAAGGGAAGTGTTCTGCTGTGCCAAGACTCGTGCTGCGCACACTTTGTGCTTGGAGTGAGAAACAGGTTCCTTGGTGTTTTCTGCGAAACGCTTTAGCAGCCCGTTGGTGCTAGTATGGAGTTAGGGGATGGATGAAGCGGAGAGCCCCGTTTGGAGTGAGGCTGCAAAGGGCATGCCAAGGGAAGTGTTCTGCTGTGCCAGGACTCGTGCTGCGCACACTTTGTGCTTGGAGTGAGAAACAGGTTTGTTGGTGTTTTCTGCGAAACGCTTTAGCAGCCCGTTGGTGCTCGTATGGAGTTAGGGGATGGATGAAGCGGAGAGCCCCGTTTGGAGTGAGGCTGCAAAGGGCGTGCCAAGGGAAGTGTTCTGCTGTGCCAAGACTCGTGCTGCGCACGCTTTGTGGTTGGAGTGAGAAACAGGTTCCTTGGTGTTTTCTGCGAAACGCTTTAGCAGCCCGTTGGTGCTAGTATGGAGTTAGGGGATGGATGAAGCGGAGAGCCCCGTTTGGAGTGAGGCTGCAAAGGGCATGCCAAGGGAAGTGTTCTGCTGTGCCAGGACTCGTGCTGCGCACACTTTGTGCTTGGAGTGAGAAACAGGTTCGTTGGTGTTTTCTGCGAAACGCTTTAGCAGCCCGTTGGTGCTCGTATGGAGTTAGGGGATGGATGAAGCGGAGAGCCCCGTTTGGAGTGAGGCTGCAAAGGGCATGCCAAGGGAAGTGTTCTGCTGTGCCAAGACTCGTGCTGCGCACACTTTGTGCTTGGAGTGAGAAACAGGTTCCTTGGTGTTTTCTGCGAAACGCTTTAGCAGCCCGTTGGTGCTAGTATGGAGTTAGGGGATGGATGAAGCGGAGAGCCCCGTTTGGAGTGAGGCTGCAAAGGGCATGCCAAGGGAAGTGTTCTGCTGTGCCAGGACTCGTGCTGCGCACACTTTGTGCTTGGAGTGAGAAACAGGTTTGTTGGTGTTTTCTGCAAAACGCTTTAGCAGCCCGTTGGTGCTAGTATGGAGTCAGGGGATGGATGAAGCGGAGAGCCCCGTTTGGAGTGAGGCTGCAAAGGGCATGCCAAAGGAAGTGTTTTGCTGTGCCAAGACTCGTGCTGCGCACGCTTTGTGCTTGGAGTGAGAAACAGGTACCTTGGTGTTTTCTGCGAAACGCTTTAGCAGCCCGTTGGTGCTAGTATGGAGTCAGGGGATGGATGAAGCGGAGAGCCCCGTTTGGAGTGAGGCTGCAAAGGGCATGCCAAAGGAAGTGTTTTGCTGTGCCAAGACTCGTGCTGCGCACGCTTTGTGCTTGGAGTGAGAAACAGGTTCCTTGGTGTTTTCTGCGAAACGCTTTAGCAGCCCGTTGGTGCTAGTATGGAGTCAGGGGAGGGATGAAGCGGAGAGCCCCGTTTGGAGTGAGGCTGCAAAGGGCATGCCAAAGGAAGTGTTTTGCTGTGCCAAGACTCGTGCTGCGCACGCTTTGTGCTTGGAGTGAGAAACAGGTTTGTTGGTGTTTTCTGCGAAACGCTTTAGCAGCCCGTTGGTGCTAGTATGGAGTCAGGGGAGGGATGAAGCGGAGAGCCCCGTTTGGAGTGAGGCTGCAAAGGGCATGCCAAAGGAAGTGTTTTGCTGTGCCAAGACTCGTGCTGCGCACGCTTTGTGCTTGGAGTGAGAAACAGGTTCCTTGGTGTTTTCTGCGAAACGCTTTAGCAGCCCGTTGGTGCTAGTATGGAGTCAGGGGAGGGATGAAGCGGAGAGCCCCGTTTGGAGTGAGGCTGCAAAGGGCATGCCAAGGGAAGTGTTCTGCTGTGCCAAGACTCGTGCTGCGCACACTTTGTGCTTGGAGTGAGAAACAGGTTCCTTGGTGTTTTCTGCGAAACGCTTTAGCAGCCCGTTGGTGCTAGTATGGAGTTAGGGGATGGATGAAGCGGAGAGCCCCGTTTGGAGTGAGGCTGCAAAGGGCGTGCCAAGGGAAGTGTTCTGCTGTGCCAAGACTCGTGCTGCGCACGCTTTGTGGTTGGAGTGAGAAACAGGTTCCTTGGTGTTTTCTGCGAAACGCTTTAGCAGCCCGTTGGTGCTAGTATGGAGTTAGGGGATGGATGAAGCGGAGAGCCCCGTTTGGAGTGAGGCTGCAAAGGGCATGCCAAGGGAAGTGTTCTGCTGTGCCAGGACTCGTGCTGCGCACACTTTGTGCTTGGAGTGAGAAACAGGTTCGTTGGTGTTTTCTGCGAAACGCTTTAGCAGCCCGTTGGTGCTCGTATGGAGTTAGGGGATGGATGAAGCGGAGAGCCCCGTTTGGAGTGAGGCTGCAAAGGGCATGCCAAGGGAAGTGTTCTGCTGTGCCAAGACTCGTGCTACGCACACTTTGTGGTTGCAGTGAGAAACAGGTTCCTTGGTGTTTTCTGCGAAACGCTTTAGCAGCTCGTTGGTGCTAGTATGGAGTTAGGGGATGGATGAAGCGGAGAGCCCCGTTTGGAGTGAGGCTGCAAAGGGCATGCCAAGGGAAGTGTTCTGCTGTGCCAAGACTCGTGCTGCGCACACTTTGTGCTTGGAGTGAGAAACAGGTTCCTTGGTGTTTTCTGCGAAACGCTTTAGCAGCCCGTTGGTGCTAGTATGGAGTTAGGGGATGGATGAAGCGGAGAGCCCCGTTTGGAGTGAGGCTGCAAAGGGCATGCCAAGGGAAGTGTTCTGCTGTGCCAGGACTCGTGCTGCGCACACTTTGTGCTTGGAGTGAGAAACAGGTTTGTTGGTGTTTTCTGCGAAACGCTTTAGCAGCCCGTTGGTGCTAGTATGGAGTCAGGGGATGGATGAAGCGGAGAGCCCCGTTTGGAGTGAGGCTGCAAAGGGCATGCCAAAGGAAGTGTTTTGCTGTGCCAAGACTCGTGCTGCGCACGCTTTGTGCTTGGAGTGAGAAACAGGTACCTTGGTGTTTTCTGCGAAACGCTTTAGCAGCCCGTTGGTGCTAGTATGGAGTCAGGGGATGGATGAAGCGGAGAGCCCCGTTTGGAGTGAGGCTGCAAAGGGCATGCCAAAGGAAGTGTTTTGCTGTGCCAAGACTCGTGCTGCGCACGCTTTGTGCTTGGAGTGAGAAACAGGTTCCTTGGTGTTTTCTGCGAAACGCTTTAGCAGCCCGTTGGTGCTAGTATGGAGTCAGGGGAGGGATGAAGCGGAGAGCCCCGTTTGGAGTGAGGCTGCAAAGGGCATGCCAAAGGAAGTGTTTTGCTGTGCCAAGACTCGTGCTGCGCACGCTTTGTGCTTGGAGTGAGAAACAGGTTCCTTGGTGTTTTCTGCGAAACGCTTTAGCAGCCCGTTGGTGCTAGTATGGAGTCAGGGGAGGGATGAAGCGGAGAGCCCCGTTTGGAGTGAGGCTGCAAAGGGCATGCCAAAGGAAGTGTTTTGCTGTGCCAAGACTCGTGCTGCGCACGCTTTGTGCTTGGAGTGAGAAACAGGTTCCTTGGTGTTTTCTGCGAAACGCTTTAGCAGCCCGTTGGTGCTAGTATGGAGTCAGGGGAGGGATGAAGCGGAGAGCCCCGTTTGGAGTGAGGCTGCAAAGGGCATGCCAAGGGAAGTGTTCTGCTGTGCCAAGACTCGTGCTGCGCACGCTTTGTGCTTGGAGTGAGAAACAGGTTCCTTGGTGTTTTCTGCGAAACGCTTTAGCAGCCCGTTGGTGCTAGTATGGAGTTAGGGGATGGATGAAGCGGAGAGCCCCGTTTGGAGTGAGGCTGCAAAGGGCGTGCCAAGGGAAGTGTTCTGCTGTGCCAAGACTCGTGCTGCGCACGCTTTGTGGTTGGAGTGAGAAACAGGTTCCTTGGTGTTTTCTGCGAAACGCTTTAGCAGCCCGTTGGTGCTAGTATGGAGTTAGGGGATGGATGAAGCGGAGAGCCCCGTTTGGAGTGAGGCTGCAAAGGGCGTGCCAAGGGAAGTGTTCTGCTGTGCCAAGACTCGTGCTGCGCACGCTTTGTGCTTGGAGTGAGAAACAGGTTCCTTGGTGTTTTCTGCAAAACGCTTTAGCAGCCCGTTGGTGCTAGTATGGAGTTAGGGGATGGATGAAGCGGAGAGCCCCGTTTGGAGTGAGGCTGCAAAGGGCGTGCCAAGGGAAGTGTTCTGCTGTGCCAAGACTCGTGCTGCGCACGCTTTGTGCTTGGAGTGAGAAACAGGTTCCTTGGTGTTTTCTGCGAAACGCTTTAGCAGCCCGTTGGTGCTAGTATGGAGTCAGGGGAGGGATGAAGCGGAGAGCCCCGTTTGGAGTGAGGCTGCAAAGGGCATGCCAAGGGAAGTGTTCTGCTGTGCCAAGACTCGTGCTGCGCACACTTTGTGCTTGGAGTGAGAAACAGGTTCCTTGGTGTTTTCTGCGAAACGCTTTAGCAGCCCGTTGGTGCTAGTATGGAGTTAGGGGATGGATGAAGCGGAGAGCCCCGTTTGGAGTGAGGCTGCAAAGGGCATGCCAAGGGAAGTGTTCTGCTGTGCCAAGACTCGTGCTGCGCACACTTTGTGCTTGGAGTGAGAAACAGGTTCCTTGGTGTTTTCTGCGAAACGCTTTAGCAGCCCGTTGGTGCTAGTATGGAGTTAGGGGATGGATGAAGCGGAGAGCCCCGTTTGGAGTGAGGCTGCAAAGGGCATGCCAAGGGAAGTGTTCTGCTGTGCCAGGACTCGTGCTGCGCACACTTTGTGCTTGGAGTGAGAAACAGGTTTGTTGGTGTTTTCTGCGAAACGCTTTAGCAGCCCGTTGGTGCTAGTATGGAGTCAGGGGATGGATGAAGCGGAGAGCCCCGTTTGGAGTGAGGCTGCAAAGGGCATGCCAAAGGAAGTGTTTTGCTGTGCCAAGACTCGTGCTGCGCACGCTTTGTGCTTGGAGTGAGAAACAGGTACCTTGGTGTTTTCTGCGAAACGCTTTAGCAGCCCGTTGGTGCTAGTATGGAGTCAGGGGATGGATGAAGCGGAGAGCCCCGTTTGGAGTGAGGCTGCAAAGGGCATGCCAAAGGAAGTGTTTTGCTGTGCCAAGACTCGTGCTGCGCACGCTTTGTGCTTGGAGTGAGAAACAGGTTCCTTGGTGTTTTCTGCGAAACGCTTTAGCAGCCCGTTGGTGCTAGTATGGAGTCAGGGGAGGGATGAAGCGGAGAGCCCCGTTTGGAGTGAGGCTGCAAAGGGCATGCCAAAGGAAGTGTTTTGCTGTGCCAAGACTCGTGCTGCGCACGCTTTGTGCTTGGAGTGAGAAACAGGTTCCTTGGTGTTTTCTGCGAAACGCTTTAGCAGCCCGTTGGTGCTAGTATGGAGTCAGGGGAGGGATGAAGCGGAGAGCCCCGTTTGGAGTGAGGCTGCAAAGGGCATGCCAAAGGAAGTGTTTTGCTGTGCCAAGACTCGTGCTGCGCACGCTTTGTGCTTGGAGTGAGAAACAGGTTCCTTGGTGTTTTCTGCGAAACGCTTTAGCAGCCCGTTGGTGCTAGTATGGAGTCAGGGGAGGGATGAAGCGGAGAGCCCCGTTTGGAGTGAGGCTGCAAAGGGCATGCCAAGGGAAGTGTTCTGCTGTGCCAAGACTCGTGCTGCGCACGCTTTGTGCTTGGAGTGAGAAACAGGTTCCTTGGTGTTTTCTGCGAAACGCTTTAGCAGCCCGTTGGTGCTAGTATGGAGTTAGGGGATGGATGAAGCGGAGAGCCCCGTTTGGAGTGAGGCTGCAAAGGGCGTGCCAAGGGAAGTGTTCTGCTGTGCCAAGACTCGTGCTGCGCACGCTTTGTGGTTGGAGTGAGAAACAGGTTCCTTGGTGTTTTCTGCGAAACGCTTTAGCAGCCCGTTGGTGCTAGTATGGAGTTAGGGGATGGATGAAGCGGAGAGCCCCGTTTGGAGTGAGGCTGCAAAGGGCGTGCCAAGGGAAGTGTTCTGCTGTGCCAAGACTCGTGCTGCGCACGCTTTGTGCTTGGAGTGAGAAACAGGTTCCTTGGTGTTTTCTGCAAAACGCTTTAGCAGCCCGTTGGTGCTAGTATGGAGTTAGGGGATGGATGAAGCGGAGAGCCCCGTTTGGAGTGAGGCTGCAAAGGGCGTGCCAAGGGAAGTGTTCTGCTGTGCCAAGACTCGTGCTGCGCACGCTTTGTGCTTGGAGTGAGAAACAGGTTCCTTGGTGTTTTCTGCGAAACGCTTTAGCAGCCCGTTGGTGCTAGTATGGAGTCAGGGGAGGGATGAAGCGGAGAGCCCCGTTTGGAGTGAGGCTGCAAAGGGCATGCCAAGGGAAGTGTTCTGCTGTGCCAAGACTCGTGCTGCGCACACTTTGTGCTTGGAGTGAGAAACAGGTTCCTTGGTGTTTTCTGCGAAACGCTTTAGCAGCCCGTTGGTGCTAGTATGGAGTTAGGGGATGGATGAAGCGGAGAGCCCCGTTTGGAGTGAGGCTGCAAAGGGCGTGCCAAGGGAAGTGTTCTGCTGTGCCAAGACTCGTGCTGCGCACGCTTTGTGGTTGGAGTGAGAAACAGGTTCCTTGGTGTTTTCTGCGAAACGCTTTAGCAGCCCGTTGGTGCTAGTATGGAGTTAGGGGATGGATGAAGCGGAGAGCCCCGTTTGGAGTGAGGCTGCAAAGGGCGTGCCAAGGGAAGTGTTCTGCTGTGCCAAGACTCGTGCTGCGCACGCTTTGTGGTTGGAGTGAGAAACAGGTTCCTTGGTGTTTTCTGCGAAACGCTTTAGCAGCCCGTTGGTGCTCGTATGGAGTTAGGGGATGGATGAAGCGGAGAGCCCCGTTTGGAGTGAGGCTGCAAAGGGCATGCCAAGGGAAGTGTTCTGCTGTGCCAGGACTCGTGCTGCGCACACTTTGTGCTTGGAGTGAGAAACAGGTTCGTTGGTGTTTTCTGCGAAACGCTTTAGCAGCCCGTTGGTGCTCGTATGGAGTTAGGGGATGGATGAAGCGGAGAGCCCCGTTTGGAGTGAGGCTGCAAAGGGCATGCCAAGGGAAGTGTTCTGCTGTGCCAAGACTCGTGCTACGCACACTTTGTGGTTGGAGTGAGAAACAGGTTCCTTGGTGTTTTCTGCGAAACGCTTTAGCAGCTCGTTGGTGCTAGTATGGAGTTAGGGGATGGATGAAGCGGAGAGCCCCGTTTGGAGTGAGGCTGCAAAGGGCATGCCAAGGGAAGTGTTCTGCTGTGCCAAGACTCGTGCTGCGCACACTTTGTGCTTGGAGTGAGAAACAGGTTCCTTGGTGTTTTCTGCGAAACGCTTTAGCAGCCCGTTGGTGCTAGTATGGAGTTAGGGGATGGATGAAGCGGAGAGCCCCGTTTGGAGTGAGGCTGCAAAGGGCATGCCAAGGGAAGTGTTCTGCTGTGCCAGGACTCGTGCTGCGCACACTTTGTGCTTGGAGTGAGAAACAGGTTTGTTGGTGTTTTCTGCGAAACGCTTTAGCAGCCCGTTGGTGCTAGTATGGAGTTAGGGGATGGATGAAGCGGAGAGCCCCGTTTGGAGTGAGGCTGCAAAGGGCGTGCCAAGGGAAGTGTTCTGCTGTGCCAAGACTCGTGCTGCGCACGCTTTGTGGTTGGAGTGAGAAACAGGTTCCTTGGTGTTTTCTGCGAAACGCTTTAGCAGCCCGTTGGTGCTAGTATGGAGTTAGGGGATGGATGAAGCGGAGAGCCCCGTTTGGAGTGAGGCTGCAAAGGGCATGCCAAGGGAAGTGTTCTGCTGTGCCAGGACTCGTGCTGCGCACACTTTGTGCTTGGAGTGAGAAACAGGTTCGTTGGTGTTTTCTGCGAAACGCTTTAGCAGCCCGTTGGTGCTCGTATGGAGTTAGGGGATGGATGAAGCGGAGAGCCCCGTTTGGAGTGAGGCTGCAAAGGGCATGCCAAGGGAAGTGTTCTGCTGTGCCAAGACTCGTGCTGCGCACACTTTGTGCTTGGAGTGAGAAACAGGTTCCTTGGTGTTTTCTGCGAAACGCTTTAGCAGCCCGTTGGTGCTAGTATGGAGTTAGGGGATGGATGAAGCGGAGAGCCCCGTTTGGAGTGAGGCTGCAAAGGGCATGCCAAGGGAAGTGTTCTGCTGTGCCAGGACTCGTGCTGCGCACACTTTGTGCTTGGAGTGAGAAACAGGTTTGTTGGTGTTTTCTGCAAAACGCTTTAGCAGCCTGTTGGTGCTAGTATGGAGTCAGGGGATGGATGAAGCGGAGAGCCCCGTTTGGAGTGAGGCTGCAAAGGGCATGCCAAAGGAAGTGTTTTGCTGTGCCAAGACTCGTGCTGCGCACGCTTTGTGCTTGGAGTGAGAAACAGGTACCTTGGTGTTTTCTGCGAAACGCTTTAGCAGCCCGTTGGTGCTAGTATGGAGTCAGGGGATGGATGAAGCGGAGAGCCCCGTTTGGAGTGAGGCTGCAAAGGGCATGCCAAAGGAAGTGTTTTGCTGTGCCAAGACTCGTGCTGCGCACGCTTTGTGCTTGGAGTGAGAAACAGGTTTGTTGGTGTTTTCTGCGAAACGCTTTAGCAGCCCGTTGGTGCTAGTATGGAGTCAGGGGAGGGATGAAGCGGAGAGCCCCGTTTGGAGTGAGGCTGCAAAGGGCATGCCAAAGGAAGTGTTTTGCTGTGCCAAGACTCGTGCTGCGCACGCTTTGTGCTTGGAGTGAGAAACAGGTTCCTTGGTGTTTTCTGCGAAACGCTTTAGCAGCCCGTTGGTGCTAGTATGGAGTCAGGGGAGGGATGAAGCGGAGAGCCCCGTTTGGAGTGAGGCTGCAAAGGGCATGCCAAGGGAAGTGTTCTGCTGTGCCAAGACTCGTGCTGCGCACACTTTGTGCTTGGAGTGAGAAACAGGTTCCTTGGTGTTTTCTGCGAAACGCTTTAGCAGCCCGTTGGTGCTAGTATGGAGTTAGGGGATGGATGAAGCGGAGAGCCCCGTTTGGAGTGAGGCTGCAAAGGGCGTGCCAAGGGAAGTGTTCTGCTGTGCCAAGACTCGTGCTGCGCACGCTTTGTGGTTGGAGTGAGAAACAGGTTCCTTGGTGTTTTCTGCGAAACGCTTTAGCAGCCCGTTGGTGCTAGTATGGAGTTAGGGGATGGATGAAGCGGAGAGCCCCGTTTGGAGTGAGGCTGCAAAGGGCATGCCAAGGGAAGTGTTCTGCTGTGCCAGGACTCGTGCTGCGCACACTTTGTGCTTGGAGTGAGAAACAGGTTCGTTGGTGTTTTCTGCGAAACGCTTTAGCAGCCCGTTGGTGCTCGTATGGAGTTAGGGGATGGATGAAGCGGAGAGCCCCGTTTGGAGTGAGGCTGCAAAGGGCATGCCAAGGGAAGTGTTCTGCTGTGCCAAGACTCGTGCTACGCACACTTTGTGGTTGGAGTGAGAAACAGGTTCCTTGGTGTTTTCTGCGAAACGCTTTAGCAGCTCGTTGGTGCTAGTATGGAGTTAGGGGATGGATGAAGCGGAGAGCCCCGTTTGGAGTGAGGCTGCAAAGGGCATGCCAAGGGAAGTGTTCTGCTGTGCCAAGACTCGTGCTGCGCACACTTTGTGCTTGGAGTGAGAAACAGGTTCCTTGGTGTTTTCTGCGAAACGCTTTAGCAGCCCGTTGGTGCTAGTATGGAGTTAGGGGATGGATGAAGCGGAGAGCCCCGTTTGGAGTGAGGCTGCAAAGGGCATGCCAAGGGAAGTGTTCTGCTGTGCCAGGACTCGTGCTGCGCACACTTTGTGCTTGGAGTGAGAAACAGGTTTGTTGGTGTTTTCTGCGAAACGCTTTAGCAGCCCGTTGGTGCTAGTATGGAGTCAGGGGATGGATGAAGCGGAGAGCCCCGTTTGGAGTGAGGCTGCAAAGGGCATGCCAAAGGAAGTGTTTTGCTGTGCCAAGACTCGTGCTGCGCACGCTTTGTGCTTGGAGTGAGAAACAGGTACCTTGGTGTTTTCTGCGAAACGCTTTAGCAGCCCGTTGGTGCTAGTATGGAGTCAGGGGATGGATGAAGCGGAGAGCCCCGTTTGGAGTGAGGCTGCAAAGGGCATGCCAAAGGAAGTGTTTTGCTGTGCCAAGACTCGTGCTGCGCACGCTTTGTGCTTGGAGTGAGAAACAGGTTCCTTGGTGTTTTCTGCGAAACGCTTTAGCAGCCCGTTGGTGCTAGTATGGAGTCAGGGGAGGGATGAAGCGGAGAGCCCCGTTTGGAGTGAGGCTGCAAAGGGCATGCCAAAGGAAGTGTTTTGCTGTGCCAAGACTCGTGCTGCGCACGCTTTGTGCTTGGAGTGAGAAACAGGTTCCTTGGTGTTTTCTGCGAAACGCTTTAGCAGCCCGTTGGTGCTAGTATGGAGTCAGGGGAGGGATGAAGCGGAGAGCCCCGTTTGGAGTGAGGCTGCAAAGGGCATGCCAAAGGAAGTGTTTTGCTGTGCCAAGACTCGTGCTGCGCACGCTTTGTGCTTGGAGTGAGAAACAGGTTCCTTGGTGTTTTCTGCGAAACGCTTTAGCAGCCCGTTGGTGCTAGTATGGAGTCAGGGGAGGGATGAAGCGGAGAGCCCCGTTTGGAGTGAGGCTGCAAAGGGCATGCCAAGGGAAGTGTTCTGCTGTGCCAGGACTCGTGCTGCGCACACTTTGTGCTTGGAGTGAGAAACAGGTTTGTTGGTGTTTTCTGCGAAACGCTTTAGCAGCCCGTTGGTGCTAGTATGGAGTCAGGGGATGGATGAAGCGGAGAGCCCCGTTTGGAGTGAGGCTGCAAAGGGCATGCCAAAGGAAGTGTTTTGCTGTGCCAAGACTCGTGCTGCGCACGCTTTGTGCTTGGAGTGAGAAACAGGTACCTTGGTGTTTTCTGCGAAACGCTTTAGCAGCCCGTTGGTGCTAGTATGGAGTCAGGGGATGGATGAAGCGGAGAGCCCCGTTTGGAGTGAGGCTGCAAAGGGCATGCCAAAGGAAGTGTTTTGCTGTGCCAAGACTCGTGCTGCGCACGCTTTGTGCTTGGAGTGAGAAACAGGTTCCTTGGTGTTTTCTGCGAAACGCTTTAGCAGCCCGTTGGTGCTAGTATGGAGTCAGGGGAGGGATGAAGCGGAGAGCCCCGTTTGGAGTGAGGCTGCAAAGGGCATGCCAAAGGAAGTGTTTTGCTGTGCCAAGACTCGTGCTGCGCACGCTTTGTGCTTGGAGTGAGAAACAGGTTCCTTGGTGTTTTCTGCGAAACGCTTTAGCAGCCCGTTGGTGCTAGTATGGAGTCAGGGGAGGGATGAAGCGGAGAGCCCCGTTTGGAGTGAGGCTGCAAAGGGCATGCCAAAGGAAGTGTTTTGCTGTGCCAAGACTCGTGCTGCGCACGCTTTGTGCTTGGAGTGAGAAACAGGTTCCTTGGTGTTTTCTGCGAAACGCTTTAGCAGCCCGTTGGTGCTAGTATGGAGTCAGGGGAGGGATGAAGCGGAGAGCCCCGTTTGGAGTGAGGCTGCAAAGGGCATGCCAAGGGAAGTGTTCTGCTGTGCCAAGACTCGTGCTGCGCACGCTTTGTGCTTGGAGTGAGAAACAGGTTCCTTGGTGTTTTCTGCGAAACGCTTTAGCAGCCCGTTGGTGCTAGTATGGAGTTAGGGGATGGATGAAGCGGAGAGCCCCGTTTGGAGTGAGGCTGCAAAGGGCGTGCCAAGGGAAGTGTTCTGCTGTGCCAAGACTCGTGCTGCGCACGCTTTGTGGTTGGAGTGAGAAACAGGTTCCTTGGTGTTTTCTGCGAAACGCTTTAGCAGCCCGTTGGTGCTAGTATGGAGTTAGGGGATGGATGAAGCGGAGAGCCCCGTTTGGAGTGAGGCTGCAAAGGGCGTGCCAAGGGAAGTGTTCTGCTGTGCCAAGACTCGTGCTGCGCACGCTTTGTGCTTGGAGTGAGAAACAGGTTCCTTGGTGTTTTCTGCAAAACGCTTTAGCAGCCCGTTGGTGCTAGTATGGAGTTAGGGGATGGATGAAGCGGAGAGCCCCGTTTGGAGTGAGGCTGCAAAGGGCGTGCCAAGGGAAGTGTTCTGCTGTGCCAAGACTCGTGCTGCGCACGCTTTGTGCTTGGAGTGAGAAACAGGTTCCTTGGTGTTTTCTGCGAAACGCTTTAGCAGCCCGTTGGTGCTAGTATGGAGTCAGGGGAGGGATGAAGCGGAGAGCCCCGTTTGGAGTGAGGCTGCAAAGGGCATGCCAAGGGAAGTGTTCTGCTGTGCCGAGACTCGTGCTGCGCACACTTTGTGCTTGGAGTGAGAAACAGGTTCCTTGGTGTTTTCTGCGAAACGCTTTAGCAGCCCGTTGGTGCTAGTATGGAGTTAGGGGATGGATGAAGCGGAGAGCCCCGTTTGGAGTGAGGCTGCAAAGGGCGTGCCAAGGGAAGTGTTCTGCTGTGCCAAGACTCGTGCTGCGCACGCTTTGTGGTTGGAGTGAGAAACAGGTTCCTTGGTGTTTTCTGCGAAACGCTTTAGCAGCCCGTTGGTGCTAGTATGGAGTTAGGGGATGGATGAAGCGGAGAGCCCCGTTTGGAGTGAGGCTGCATAGGGCATGCCAAGGGAAGTGTTCTGCTGTGCCAGGACTCGTGCTGCGCACACTTTGTGCTTGGAGTGAGAAACAGGTTCGTTGGTGTTTTCTGCGAAACGCTTTAGCAGCCCGTTGGTGCTCGTATGGAGTTAGGGGATGGATGAAGCGGAGAGCCCCGTTTGGAGTGAGGCTGCAAAGGGCATGCCAAGGGAAGTGTTCTGCTGTGCCAAGACTCGTGCTACGCACGCTTTGTGGTTGGAGTGAGAAACAGGTTCCTTGGTGTTTTCTGCGAAACGCTTTAGCAGCCCGTTGGTGCTAGTATGGAGTTAGGGGATGGATGAAGCGGAGAGCCCCGTTTGGAGTGAGGCTGCAAAGGGCATGCCAAGGGAAGTGTTCTGCTGTGCCAGGACTCGTGCTGCGCACACTTTGTGCTTGGAGTGAGAAACAGGTTCGTTGGTGTTTTCTGCGAAACGCTTTAGCAGCCCGTTGGTGCTCGTATGGAGTTAGGGGATGGATGAAGCGGAGAGCCCCGTTTGGAGTGAGGCTGCAAAGGGCATGCCAAGGGAAGTGTTCTGCTGTGCCAAGACTCGTGCTGCGCACACTTTGTGCTTGGAGTGAGAAACAGGTTCCTTGGTGTTTTCTGCGAAACGCTTTAGCAGCCCGTTGGTGCTAGTATGGAGTTAGGGGATGGATGAAGCGGAGAGCCCCGTTTGGAGTGAGGCTGCAAAGGGCATGCCAAGGGAAGTGTTCTGCTGTGCCAGGACTCGTGCTGCGCACACTTTGTGCTTGGAGTGAGAAACAGGTTTGTTGGTGTTTTCTGCAAAACGCTTTAGCAGCCCGTTGGTGCTAGTATGGAGTCAGGGGATGGATGAAGCGGAGAGCCCCGTTTGGAGTGAGGCTGCAAAGGGCATGCCAAAGGAAGTGTTTTGCTGTGCCAAGACTCGTGCTGCGCACGCTTTGTGCTTGGAGTGAGAAACAGGTACCTTGGTGTTTTCTGCGAAACGCTTTAGCAGCCCGTTGGTGCTAGTATGGAGTCAGGGGATGGATGAAGCGGAGAGCCCCGTTTGGAGTGAGGCTGCAAAGGGCATGCCAAAGGAAGTGTTTTGCTGTGCCAAGACTCGTGCTGCGCACGCTTTGTGCTTGGAGTGAGAAACAGGTTCCTTGGTGTTTTCTGCGAAACGCTTTAGCAGCCCGTTGGTGCTAGTATGGAGTCAGGGGAGGGATGAAGCGGAGAGCCCCGTTTGGAGTGAGGCTGCAAAGGGCATGCCAAAGGAAGTGTTTTGCTGTGCCAAGACTCGTGCTGCGCACGCTTTGTGCTTGGAGTGAGAAACAGGTTTGTTGGTGTTTTCTGCGAAACGCTTTAGCAGCCCGTTGGTGCTAGTATGGAGTCAGGGGAGGGATGAAGCGGAGAGCCCCGTTTGGAGTGAGGCTGCAAAGGGCATGCCAAAGGAAGTGTTTTGCTGTGCCAAGACTCGTGCTGCGCACGCTTTGTGCTTGGAGTGAGAAACAGGTTCCTTGGTGTTTTCTGCGAAACGCTTTAGCAGCCCGTTGGTGCTAGTATGGAGTCAGGGGAGGGATGAAGCGGAGAGCCCCGTTTGGAGTGAGGCTGCAAAGGGCATGCCAAGGGAAGTGTTCTGCTGTGCCAAGACTCGTGCTGCGCACACTTTGTGCTTGGAGTGAGAAACAGGTTCCTTGGTGTTTTCTGCGAAACGCTTTAGCAGCCCGTTGGTGCTAGTATGGAGTTAGGGGATGGATGAAGCGGAGAGCCCCGTTTGGAGTGAGGCTGCAAAGGGCGTGCCAAGGGAAGTGTTCTGCTGTGCCAAGACTCGTGCTGCGCACGCTTTGTGGTTGGAGTGAGAAACAGGTTCCTTGGTGTTTTCTGCGAAACGCTTTAGCAGCCCGTTGGTGCTAGTATGGAGTTAGGGGATGGATGAAGCGGAGAGCCCCGTTTGGAGTGAGGCTGCAAAGGGCGTGCCAAGGGAAGTGTTCTGCTGTGCCAAGACTCGTGCTGCGCACGCTTTGTGGTTGGAGTGAGAAACAGGTTCCTTGGTGTTTTCTGCGAAACGCTTTAGCAGCCCGTTGGTGCTAGTATGGAGTCAGGGGAGGGATGAAGCGGAGAGCCCCGTTTGGAGTGAGGCTGCAAAGGGCATGCCAAGGGAAGTGTTCTGCTGTGCCAAGACTCGTGCTGCGCACACTTTGTGCTTGGAGTGAGAAACAGGTTCCTTGGTGTTTTCTGCGAAACGCTTTAGCAGCCCGTTGGTGCTAGTATGGAGTTAGGGGATGGATGAAGCGGAGAGCCCCGTTTGGAGTGAGGCTGCAAAGGGCATGCCAAAGGAAGTGTTTTGCTGTGCCAAGACTCGTGCTGCGCACGCTTTGTGCTTGGAGTGAGAAACAGGTTCCTTGGTGTTTTCTGCGAAACGCTTTAGCAGCCCGTTGGTGCTAGTATGGAGTCAGGGGAGGGATGAAGCGGAGAGCCCCGTTTGGAGTGAGGCTGCAAAGGGCATGCCAAAGGAAGTGTTTTGCTGTGCCAAGACTCGTGCTGCGCACGCTTTGTGCTTGGAGTGAGAAACAGGTTCCTTGGTGTTTTCTGCGAAACGCTTTAGCAGCCCGTTGGTGCTAGTATGGAGTCAGGGGATGGATGAAGCGGAGAGCCCCGTTTGGAGTGAGGCTGCAAAGGGCATGCCAAAGGAAGTGTTTTGCTGTGCCAAGACTCGTGCTGCGCACGCTTTGTGCTTGGAGTGAGAAACAGGTTCCTTGGTGTTTTCTGCGAAACGCTTTAGCAGCCCGTTGGTGCTAGTATGGAGTTAGGGGATGGATGAAGCGGAGAGCCCCGTTTGGAGTGAGGCTGCAAAGGGCATGCCAAAGGAAGTGTTTTGCTGTGCCAAGACTCGTGCTGCGCACGCTTTGTGCTTGGAGTGAGAAACAGGTTCCTTGGTGTTTTCTGCGAAACGCTTTAGCAGCCCGTTGGTGCTAGTATGGAGTCAGGGGATGGATGAAGCGGAGAGCCCCGTTTGGAGTGAGGCTGCAAAGGGCATGCCAAAGGAAGTGTTTTGCTGTGCCAAGACTCGTGCTGCGCACGCTTTGTGCTTGGAGTGAGAAACAGGTTCCTTGGTGTTTTCTGCGAAACGCTTTAGCAGCCCGTTGGTGCTAGTATGGAGTCAGGGGATGGATGAAGCGGAGAGCCCCGTTTGGAGTGAGGCTGCAAAGGGCATGCCAAAGGAAGTGTTTTGCTGTGCCAAGACTCGTGCTGCGCACGCTTTGTGCTTGGAGTGAGAAACAGGTTCCTTGGTGTTTTCTGCGAAACGCTTTAGCAGCCCGTTGGTGCTAGTATGGAGTCAGGGGATGGATGAAGCGGAGAGCCCCGTTTGGAGTGAGGCTGCAAAGGGCATGCCAAAGGAAGTGTTTTGCTGTGCCAAGACTCGTGCTGCGCACGCTTTGTGCTTGGAGTGAGAAACAGGTTCCTTGGTGTTTTCTGCGAAACGCTTTAGCAGCTCGTTGGTGCTAGTATGGAGTTAGGGGATGGATGAAGCGGAGAGCCCCGTTTGGAGTGAGGCTGCAAAGGGCATGCCAAGGGAAGTGTTCTGCTGTGCCAAGACTCGTGCTGCGCACACTTTGTGCTTGGAGTGAGAAACAGGTTCCTTGGTGTTTTCTGCGAAACGCTTTAGCAGCCCGTTGGTGCTAGTATGGAGTTAGGGGATGGATGAAGCGGAGAGCCCCGTTTGGAGTGAGGCTGCAAAGGGCATGCCAAGGGAAGTGTTCTGCTGTGCCAGGACTCGTGCTGCGCACACTTTGTGCTTGGAGTGAGAAACAGGTTTGTTGGTGTTTTCTGCGAAACGCTTTAGCAGCCCGTTGGTGCTAGTATGGAGTCAGGGGATGGATGAAGCGGAGAGCCCCGTTTGGAGTGAGGCTGCAAAGGGCATGCCAAAGGAAGTGTTTTGCTGTGCCAAGACTCGTGCTGCGCACGCTTTGTGCTTGGAGTGAGAAACAGGTACCTTGGTGTTTTCTGCGAAACGCTTTAGCAGCCCGTTGGTGCTAGTATGGAGTCAGGGGATGGATGAAGCGGAGAGCCCCGTTTGGAGTGAGGCTGCAAAGGGCATGCCAAAGGAAGTGTTTTGCTGTGCCAAGACTCGTGCTGCGCACGCTTTGTGCTTGGAGTGAGAAACAGGTTCCTTGGTGTTTTCTGCGAAACGCTTTAGCAGCCCGTTGGTGCTAGTATGGAGTCAGGGGAGGGATGAAGCGGAGAGCCCCGTTTGGAGTGAGGCTGCAAAGGGCATGCCAAAGGAAGTGTTTTGCTGTGCCAAGACTCGTGCTGCGCACGCTTTGTGCTTGGAGTGAGAAACAGGTTCCTTGGTGTTTTCTGCGAAACGCTTTAGCAGCCCGTTGGTGCTAGTATGGAGTCAGGGGAGGGATGAAGCGGAGAGCCCCGTTTGGAGTGAGGCTGCAAAGGGCATGCCAAAGGAAGTGTTTTGCTGTGCCAAGACTCGTGCTGCGCACGCTTTGTGCTTGGAGTGAGAAACAGGTTCCTTGGTGTTTTCTGCGAAACGCTTTAGCAGCCCGTTGGTGCTAGTATGGAGTCAGGGGAGGGATGAAGCGGAGAGCCCCGTTTGGAGTGAGGCTGCAAAGGGCATGCCAAAGGAAGTGTTTTGCTGTGCCAAGACTCGTGCTGCGCACGCTTTGTGCTTGGAGTGAGAAACAGGTTCCTTGGTGTTTTCTGCGAAACGCTTTAGCAGCCCGTTGGTGCTAGTATGGAGTTAGGGGATGGATGAAGCGGAGAGCCCCGTTTGGAGTGAGGCTGCAAAGGGCGTGCCAAGGGAAGTGTTCTGCTGTGCCAAGACTCGTGCTGCGCACACTTTGTGCTTGGAGTGAGAAACAGGTTCCTTGGTGTTTTCTGCGAAACGCTTTAGCAGCCCGTTGGTGCTAGTATGGAGTTAGGGGATGGATGAAGCGGAGAGCCCCGTTTGGAGTGAGGCTGCAAAGGGCGTGTCAAGGGAAGTGTTATGCTGTGCCAAGACTCGTGCTGCGCATGCTTTGTGGTTGGAGTGAGAAACAGGTTCCTTGGTGTTTTCTGCGAAACGCTTTAGCAGCCCGTTGGTGCTAGTATGGAGTCAGGGGATGGATGAAGCGGAGAGCCCCGTTTGGAGTGAGGCTGCAAAGGGCATGCCAAAGGAAGTGTTTTGCTGTGCCAAGACTCGTGCTGCGCATGCTTTGTGCTTGGAGTGAGAAACAGGTACCTTGGTGTTTTCTGCGAAACGCTTTAGCAGCCTGTTGGTGCTAGTATGGAGTCAGGGGATGGATGAAGCGGAGAGCCCCGTTTGGAGTGAGGCTGCAAAGGGCATGCCAAAGGAAGTGTTTTGCTGTGCCAAGACTCGTGCTGCGCACGCTTTGTGCTTGGAGTGAGAAACAGGTTCCTTGGTGTTTTCTGCGAAACGCTTTAGCAGCCCGTTGGTGCTAGTATGGAGTCAGGGGATGGATGAAGCGGAGAGCCCCGTTTGGAGTGAGGCTGCAAAGGGCATGCCAAAGGAAGTGTTTTGCTGTGCCAAGACTCGTGCTGCGCACGCTTTGTGCTTGGAGTGAGAAACAGGTTCCTTGGTGTTTTCTGCGAAACGCTTTAGCAGCCCGTTGGTGCTAGTATGGAGTCAGGGGAGGGATGAAGCGGAGAGCCCCGTTTGGAGTGAGGCTGCAAAGGGCATGCCAAAGGAAGTGTTTTGGTGTGCCAAGACTCGTGCTGCGCACGCTTTGTGCTTGGAGTGAGAAACAGGTTCCTTGGTGTTTTCTGCGAAACGCTTTAGCAGCCCGTTGGTGCTAGTATGGAGTCAGGGGAGGGATGAAGCGGAGAGCCCCGTTTGGAGTGAGGCTGCAAAGGGCATGCCAAAGGAAGTGTTTTGCTGTGCCAAGACTCGTGCTGCGCACGCTTTGTGCTTGGAGTGAGAAACAGGTTCCTTGGTGTTTTCTGCGAAACGCTTTAGCAGCCCGTTGGTGCTAGTATGGAGTTAGGGGATGGATGAAGCGGAGAGCCCCGTTTGGAGTGAGGCTGCAAAGGGCATGCCAAAGGAAGTGTTTTGCTGTGCCAAGACTCGTGCTGCGCACGCTTTGTGCTTGGAGTGAGAAACAGGTTCCTTGGTGTTTTCTGCGAAACGCTTTAGCAGCCCGTTGGTGCTAGTATGGAGTCAGGGGATGGATGAAGCGGAGAGCCCCGTTTGGAGTGAGGCTGCAAAGGGCATGCCAAAGGAAGTGTTTTGCTGTGCCAAGACTCGTGCTGCGCACGCTTTGTGCTTGGAGTGAGAAACAGGTTCCTTGGTGTTTTCTGCGAAACGCTTTAGCAGCCCGTTGGTGCTAGTATGGAGTCAGGGGATGGATGAAGCGGAGAGCCCCGTTTGGAGTGAGGCTGCAAAGGGCATGCCAAAGGAAGTGTTTTGCTGTGCCAAGACTCGTGCTGCGCACGCTTTGTGCTTGGAGTGAGAAACAGGTTCCTTGGTGTTTTCTGCGAAACGCTTTAGCAGCCCGTTGGTGCTAGTATGGAGTCAGGGGATGGATGAAGCGGAGAGCCCCGTTTGGAGTGAGGCTGCAAAGGGCATGCCAAAGGAAGTGTTTTGCTGTGCCAAGACTCGTGCTGCGCACGCTTTGTGCTTGGAGTGAGAAACAGGTTCCTTGGTGTTTTCTGCGAAACGCTTTAGCAGCCCGTTGGTGCTAGTATGGAGTCAGGGGATGGATGAAGCGGAGAGCCCCGTTTGGAGTGAGGCTGCAAAGGGCATGCCAAAGGAAGTGTTTTGCTGTGCCAAGACTCGTGCTGCGCACGCTTTGTGCTTGGAGTGAGAAACAGGTTCCTTGGTGTTTTCTGCGAAACGCTTTAGCAGCCCGTTGGTGCTAGTATGGAGTCAGGGGATGGATGAAGCGGAGAGCCCCGTTTGGAGTGAGGCTGCAAAGGGCATGCCAAAGGAAGTGTTTTGCTGTGCCAAGACTCGTGCTGCGCACGCTTTGTGCTTGGAGTGAGAAACAGGTTCCTTGGTGTTTTCTGCGAAACGCTTTAGCAGCCCGTTGGTGCTAGTATGGAGTCAGGGGAGGGATGAAGCGGAGAGCCCCGTTTGGAGTGAGGCTGCAAAGGGCATGCCAAAGGAAGTGTTTTGCTGTGCCAAGACTCGTGCTGCGCACGCTTTGTGCTTGGAGTGAGAAACAGGTTCCTTGGTGTTTTCTGCTAAACGCTTTAGCAGCCCGTTGGTGCTAATATGGAGTCAGGGGAGGGATGAAGCGGAGAGCCCCGTTTGGAGTGAGGCTGCAAAGGGCATGCCAAAGGAAGTGTTTTGCTGTGCCAAGACTCGTGCTGCGCACGCTTTGTGCTTGGAGTGAGAAACAGGTTCCTTGGTGTTTTCTGCGAAACGCTTTAGCAGCCCGTTGGTGCTAGTATGGAGTCAGGGGAGGGATGAAGCGGAGAGCCCCGTTTGGGGTGAGGCTGCAAAGGGCATGCCAAAGGAAGTGTTTTGCTGTGCCAAGACTCGTGCTGCGCACGCTTTGTGCTTGGAGTGAGAAACAGGTTCCTCGGTCCTCGGTGTTTTCTGCGAAACGCTTTAGCAGCCCGTTGGTGCTAGTATGGAGTCAGGGGAGGGATGAAGCGGAGAGCCCCGTTTGGAGTGAGGCTGCAAAGGGCATGCCAAAGGAAGTGTTTTGCTGTGCCAAGACTCGTGCTGCGCACGCTTTGTGCTTGGAGTGAGAAACAGGTTCCTTGGTGTTTTCTGCGAAACGCTTTAGCAGCCCGTTGGTGCTAGTATGGAGTCAGGGGAGGGATGAAGCGGAGAGCCCCGTTTGGAGTGAGGCTGCAAAGGGCATGCCAAAGGAAGTGTTTTGCTGTGCCAAGACTCGTGCTGCGCACGCTTTGTGCTTGGAGTGAGAAACAGGTTCCTTGGTGTTTTCTGCGAAACGCTTTAGCAGCCCGTTGGTGCTAGTATGGAGTCAGGGGAGGGATGAAGCGGAGAGCCCCGTTTGGAGTGAGGCTGCAAAGGGCATGCCAAAGGAAAGTGTTTTGCTGTGCCAAGACTCGTGCTGCGCACGCTTTGTGCTTGGAGTGAGAAACAGGTTCCTTGGTGTTTTCTGCGAAACGCTTTAGCAGCCCGTTGGTGCTAGTATGGAGTCAGGGGAGGGATGAAGCGGAGAGCCCCGTTTGGAGTGAGGCTGCAAAGGGCATGCCAAAGGAAGTGTTTTGCTGTGCCAAGACTCGTGCTGCGCACGCTTTGTGCTTGGAGTGAGAAACAGGTTCCTTGGTGTTTTCTGCGAAACGCTTTAGCAGCCCGTTGGTGCTAATATGGAGTCAGGGGAGGGATGAAGCGGAGAGCCCCGTTTGGAGTGAGGCTGCAAAGGGCATGCCAAAGGAAGTGTTTTGCTGTGCCAAGACTCGTGCTTGCGCACGCTTTGTGCTTGGAGTGAGAAACAGGTTCCTTGGTGTTTTCTGCGAAACGCTTTAGCAGCCCGTTGGTGCTAGTATGGAGTCAGGGGATGGATGAAGCGGAGAGCCCCGTTTGGAGTGAGGCTGCAAAGGGCATGCCAAAGAAGTGTTTTGCTGTGCCAAGACTCGTGCTGCGCACGCTTTGTGCTTGGAGTGAGAAACAGGTTCCTTGGTGTTTTCTGCGAAACGCTTTAGCAGCCCGTTGGTGCTAGTATGGAGTCAGGGGAGGGATGAAGCGGAGAGCCCCGTTTGGAGTGAGGCTGCAAAGGGCATGCCAAAGGAAGTGTTTTGCTGTGCCAAGACTCGTGCTGCGCACGCTTTGTGCTTGGAGTGAGAAACAGGTTCCTTGGTGTTTTCCTGCGAAACGCTTTAGCAGCCCGTTGGTGCTAGTATGGAGTTAGGGGAGGGATGAAGCGGAGAGCCCCGTTTGGAGTGAGGCTGCAAAGGGCATGCCAAAGGAAGTGTTTTGCTGTGCCAAGACTCGGTGCTGCGCACGCTTTGTGCTTGGAGTGAGAAACAGGTTCCTTGGTGTTTTCTGCGAAACGCTTTAGCAGCCCGTTGGTGCTAGTATGGAGTCAGGGGAGGGATGAAGCGGAGAGCCCCGTTTGGGGTGAGGCTGCAAAGGGCATGCCAAAGGAAGTGTTTTGCTGTGCCAAGACTCGTGCTGCGCACGCTTTGTGCTTGGAGTGAGAAACAGGTTCCTCGGTGTTTTCTGCGAAACGCTTTAGCAGCCCGTTGGTGCTAGTATGGAGTCAGGGGAGGGATGAAGCGGAGAGCCCCGTTTGGAGTGAGGCTGCAAAGGGCATGCCAAAGGAAGTGTTTTGCTGTGCCAAGACTCGTGCTGCGCACGCTTTGTGCTTGGAGTGAGAAACAGGTTCCTTGGTGTTTTCTGCGAAACGCTTTAGCAGCCCGTTGTGCTAGTATGGAGTCAGGGGAGGGATGAAGCGAGAGCCCCGTTTGGAGTGAGGCTGCAAAGGGCATGCCAAAGGAAGTGTTTTGCTGTGCCAAGACTCGTGCTGCGCACTTGCTTTGTGCTTGGAGTGAGAAACAGGTTCCTTGGTGTTTTCTGCGAAACGCTTAGCAGCCCGTTGGTGCTAGTATGGAGTCAGGGGAGGGATGAAGCGGAGAGCCCCGTTTGGAGTGAGGCTGCAAAGGCATGCCAAAGGAAGTGTTTTGCTGTGCCAAGACTCGTGCTGCGCACGCTTTGTGCTTGAGTGAGAAACAGTTTGTTGGTGTTTTCTGCGAAACGCTTTAGCAGCCCGTTGGTGCTAGTATGGAGTCAGGGGAGGGATGAAGCGGAGAGCCCCGTTTGGAGTGAGGCTGCAAAGGGCATGCCAAAGGAAGTGTTTTGTCTGTGCCAAGACTCGTGCTGCGCACGCTTTGTGCTTGAGTGAGAAACAGGTTCCTTGGTGTTTTCTGCGAAACGCTTTAGCAGCCCCCGTTGGTGCTAGTATGGAGTCAGGGGAGGGATGAAGCGGAGAGCCCCGTTTGGAGTGAGGCTGCAAAGGCATGCCAAAGGAAGTGTTTTGCTGTGCCAAGACTCGTGCTGCGCACGCTTTGTGCTTGGAGTGAGAAACAGGTTCCTTGGCGTTTTCTGCGAAACGCTTTAGCAGCCCGTTGGTGCTAGTATGGAGTCAGGGGAGGGATGAAGCGGAGAGCCCCGTTGGAGTGAGGCTGCAAAGGGCATGCCAAAGGAAGTGTTTTGCTGGTGCCACGACTCGTGCTGCGCACGCTTTGTGCTTGGAGTGAGAAACAGGTTCCTTGGTGTTTCTGCGAAACGCTTTAGCAGCCCGTTGGTGCTAGTATGGAGTTAGGGAGGGATGAAGCGGAGAGCCCCGTTTGGAGTGAGGCTGCAAAGGGCATGCCAAAGGAAGTGTTTTGCTGTGCCAAGACTCGTGCTGCGCACGCTTTGTGCTTGGAGTGAGAAACAGGTTCCTTGGTGTTTCTGCGAAACGCTTTAGCAGCCCGTTGGTGCTAGTATGGAGTCAGGGGAGGGATGAAGCGGAGAGCCCCGTTTGGAGTGAGGCTGCAAAGGGCATGCCAAAGGAAGTGTTTTGCTGTGCCAAGACTCGTGCTGCGCACGCTTTGTGCTTGGAGTGAGAAACAGGTTCCTTGGTGTTTTCTGCGAAACGCTTTAGCAGCCCGTTGGTGCTAGTATGGAGTCAGGGGAGGGATTGAAGCGGAGCCGGCCCCGTTTGGAGTGAGGCTGCAAAGGGCATGCCAAGGGAAGTGTTCTGCTGTGCAAGGACTCGTGCTGCGCACACTTTGTGCTTGGAGTGAGAAACAGGTTTGTTGGTGTTCTGCAAAACGCTTTAGCAGCCCGTGGTGCTAGTATGGAGTCAGGGGATGGATGAAGCGGAGAGCCCCGTTGGAGTGAGGCTGCAAGGGCATGCCAAAGGAAGTGTTTGCTGTGCCAAGACTCGTGCTGCGCACGGCTTTGTGCTTGGAGTGAGAAACAGGTTCCTGGTGTCTCTGCGAAACGCTTTAGCAGCCCGTTGGTGCTAGTATGGAGTCAGGGGAGGGATGAAGCGGAGAGCCCCGTTGGAGTGAGGCTGCAAAGGGCATGCCAAAGGAAGTGTTTTGCTGTGCCAAGACTCGTGCTGCGCACGCTTTGTGCTTGGAGTGAGAAACAGGTTCCTTGGTGTTTTCTGCGAAACGCTTTAGCAGCCCGTGGTGCTAGTATGGAGTCAGGGGAGGGATGAAGCGGAGAGCCCCGTTTGGAGTGAGGCTGCAAAGGGCATGCCAAAGGAAGTGTTTTGCTGTGCCAAGGACTCGTGCTGCGCACGCTTTGTGCTTGGAGTGAGAAACAGGTTCCTTGGTGTTTTCTGCGAAACGCTTTAGCAGCCCGTTGGTGCTAGTATGGAGTCAGGGGAGGGATGAAGCGGAGAGCCCCGTTTGGAGTGAGGCTGCAAAGGGCATGCCAAAGGAAGGTTTTGCTGTGCCAAGACTCGTGCTGCCGCACGCTTTGTGCTTGGAGTGAGAAACAGGTTCCTTGTGTTTTCTGCGAAACGCTTTAGCAGCCCGTTGGTGCTAGTATGGAGTCAGGGGATGGATGAAGCGGAGAGCCCCGTTTGGAGAGAGGCTGCAAAGGGCATGCCAAAGGAAGTGTTTTGCTGTGCCAAGACTCGTGCTGCGCACGCTTTGTGCTTGGAGTGAGAAACAGGTTCCTTGTGTTTTCTGCGAAACGCTTTAGCAGCCCGTGGTGCTAGTATGGAGTTAGGGGATGGATGAAGCGGTTGAGCCCCGTTTGGAGTGAGGCTGCAAAGGGCAATGCCAAAGGAAGTGTGTTTGCTGTGCCAAGACTCGTGCTGCGCATGCTTTGTGCTTGGAGTGAGAAACAGGTTCCTTGGTGTTTTCTGCGAAACGCTTTAGCAGCCCGCTTTAGCAGCCCGTTGGTGCTAGTGTGGAGTCAGGGGATGGATGAAGCGGAGAGCCCCGTTTGGAGTGAGGCTGCAAAGGGCATGCCAAAGGAAGTGTTTTGCTGTGCCAAGACTCGTGCTGCGCACGCTTTGTGCTTGGAGTGAGAAACAGGTTCCTCGGTGTTTTCTGCGAAACGCTTTAGCAGCCCGTTGGTGCTAGTGTGTGGAGTCAGGGGATGGATGAAGCGGAGAGCCCCGTTTGGAGTGAGGCTGCAAAGGGCATGCCAAAGGAAGTGTTTTGCTGTGCCAAGACTCGTGCTGCGCACGCTTTGTGCTTGGAGTGAGAAACAGGTTCCTCGGTGTTTTCTGCGAAACGCTTTAGCAGCCCGTTGGTGCTAGTGTGGAGTCAGGGGATGGATGAAGCGGAGAGCCCCGTTTGGAGTGAGGCTGCAAAGGGCATGCCAAAGGAAGTGTTTTGCTGTGCCAAGACTCGTGCTGCGCACGCTTTGTGCTTGGAGTGAGAAACAGGTTCCTCGGTGTTTTCTGCGAAACGCTTTAGCAGCCCGTTGGTGCTAGTGTGGAGTCAGGGGATGGATGAAGCGGAGAGCCCCGTTTGGAGTGAGGCTGCAAAGGGCATGCCAAAGGAAGTGTTTTGCTGTGCCAAGACTCGTGCTGCGCACGCTTTGTGCTTGGAGTGAGAAACAGGTTCCTTGGTGTTTTCTGCGAAACGCTTTAGCAGCCCGTTGGTGCTAGTATGGAGTCAGGGGATGGATGAAGCGGAGAGCCCCGTTTGGAGTGAGGCTGCAAAGGGCATGCCAAAGGAAGTGTTTTGCTGTGCCAAGACTCGTGCTGCGCACGCTTTGTGCTTGGAGTGAGAAACAGGTTCCTTGGTGTTTTCTGCGAAACGCTTTAGCAGCCCGTTGGTGCTAGTATGGAGTCAGGGGATGGATGAAGCGGAGAGCCCCGTTTGGAGTGAGGCTGCAAAGGGCATGCCAAAGGAAGTGTTTTGCTGTGCCAAGACTCGTGCTGCGCACGCTTTGTGCTTGGAGTGAGAAACAGGTTCCTTGGTGTTTTCTGCGAAACGCTTTAGCAGCCCGTTGGTGCTAGTATGGAGTCAGGGGATGGATGAAGCGGAGAGCCCCGTTTGGAGTGAGGCTGCAAAGGGCATGCCAAAGGAAGTGTTTTGCTGTGCCAAGACTCGTGCTGCGCACGCTTTGTGCTTGGAGTGAGAAACAGCTTCCTTGGTGTTTTCTGCGAAACGCTTTAGCAGCCCGTTGGTGCTAGTATGGAGTCAGGGGATGGATGAAGCGGAGAGCCCCGTTTGGAGTGAGGCTGCAAAGGGCATGCCAAAGGAAGTGTTTTGCTGTGCCAAGACTCGTGCTGCGCACGCTTTGTGGTTGGAGTGAGAAACAGGTTCCTCGGTGTTTTCTGCGAAACGCTTTAGCAGCCCGTTGGTGCTAGTGTGGAGTCAGGGGATGGATGAAGCGGAGAGCCCCGTTTGGAGTGAGGCTGCAAAGGGCATGCCAAAGGAAGTGTTTTGCTGTGCCAAGACTCGTGCTGCGCACGCTTTGTGCTTGGAGTGAGAAACAGGTTCCTCGGTGTTTTCTGCGAAACGCTTTAGCAGCCCGTTGGTGCTAGTGTGGAGTCAGGGGATGGATGAAGCGGAGAGCCCCGTTTGGAGTGAGGCTGCAAAGGGCATGCCAAAGGAAGTGTTTTGCTGTGCCAAGACTCGTGCTGCGCACGCTTTGTGCTTGGAGTGAGAAACAGGTTCCTCGGTGTTTTCTGCGAAACGCTTTAGCAGCCGTTGGTGCTAGTGTGGAGTCAGGGGATGGATGAAGCGGAGAGCCCCGTTTGGAGTGAGGCTGCAAAGGGCATGCCAAAGGAAGTGTTTTGCTGTGCCAAGACTCGTGCTGCGCACGCTTTGTGCTTGGAGTGAGAAACAGGTTCCTCGGTGTTTTCTGCGAAACGCTTTAGCAGCCCGTTGGTGCTAGTGTGGAGTCAGGGGATGGATGAAGCGGAGAGCCCCGTTTGGAGTGAGGCTGCAAAGGGCATGCCAAAGGAAGTGTTTTGCTGTGCCAAGACTCGTGCTGCGCACGCTTTGTGCTTGGAGTGAGAAACAGGTTCCTTCGGTGTTTTCTGCGAAACGCTTTAGCAGCCCGTTGGTGCTAGTGTGGAGTCAGGGGATGGATGAAGCGGAGAGCCCCGTTTGGAGTGAGGCTGCAAAGGGCATGCCAAAGGAAGTGTTTTGCTGTGCCAAGACTCGTGCTGCGCACGCTTTGTGCTTGGAGTGAGAAACAGGTTCCTCGGTGTTTTCTGCGAAACGCTTTAGCAGCCCGTTGGTGCTAGTGTGGAGTCAGGGGATGGATGAAGCGGAGAGCCCCGTTTGGAGTGAGGCTGCAAAGGGCATGCCAAAGGAAGTGTTTTGCTGTGCCAAGACTCGTGCTGCGCACGCTTTGTGCTTGGAGTGAGAAACAGGTTCCTTCGGTGTTTTCTGCGAAACGCTTTAGCAGCCCGTTGGTGCTAGTGTGGAGTCAGGGGATGGATGAAGCGGAGAGCCCCGTTTGGAGTGAGGCTGCAAAGGGCATGCCAAAGGAAGTGTTTTGCTGTGCCAAGACTCGTGCTGCGCACGCTTTGTGCTTGGAGTGAGAAACAGGTTCCTTGGTGTTTTCTGCGAAACGCTTTAGCAGCCCGTTGGTGCTAGTGTGGAGTCAGGGGATGGATGAAGCGGAGAGCCCCGTTTGGAGTGAGGCTGCAAAGGGCATGCCAAAGGAAGTGTTTTGCTGTGCCAAGACTCGTGCTGCGCACGCTTTGTGCTTGGAGTGAGAAACAGGTTCCTTGGTGTTTTCTGCGAAACGCTTTAGCAGCCCGTTGGTGCTAGTGTGGAGTCAGGGGATGGATGAAGCGGAGAGCCCCGTTTGGAGTGAGGCTGCAAAGGGCATGCCAAGAGAAGTGTTTTGCTGTGCCAAGACTCGTGCTGCGCACGCTTTGTGCTTGGAGTGAGAAACAGGTTCCTTGGTGTTTTCTGCGAAACGCTTTAGCAGCCCGTTGGTGCTAGTATGGAGTCAGGGGATGGATGAAGCGGAGAGCCCCGTTTGGAGTGAGGCTGCAAAGGGCATGCCAAAGGAAGTGTTTTGCTGTGCCAAGACTCGTGCTGCGCACGCTTTGTGCTTGGAGTGAGAAACAGGTTCCTTGGTGTTTTCTGCGAAACGCTTTAGCAGCCCGTTGGTGCTAGTATGGAGTCAGGGGATGGATGAAGCGGAGAGCCCCGTTTGGAGTGAGGCTGCAAAGGGCATGCCAAAGGAAGTGTTTTGCTGTGCCAAGACTCGTGCTGCGCACGCTTTGTGGCTTGGAGTGAGAAA
Organism: Tinamus guttatus; assembly: GCF_059628265.1. Lineage (NCBI taxonomy): Eukaryota > Metazoa > Chordata > Aves > Tinamiformes > Tinamidae > Tinamus > Tinamus guttatus. Next base: position 12,763 of record NW_028290395.1, on the reverse strand, counting down.
CAGGTTCCTTGGTGTTTTCTGCGAAACGCTTTAGCAGCCCGTTGGTGCTAGTGTGGAGTCAGGGGATGGATGAAGCGGAGAGCCCCGTTTGGAGTGAGGCTGCAAAGGGCATGCCAAAGGAAGTGTTTTGCTGTGCCAAGACTCGTGCTGCGCACGCTTTGTGCTTGGAGTGAGAAACAGGTTCCTCGGTGTTTTCTGCGAAACGCTTTAGCAGCCCGTTGGTGCTAGTGTGGAGTCAGGGGATGGATGAAGCGGAGAGCCCCGTTTGGAGTGAGGCTGCAAAGGGCATGCCAAAGGAAGTGTTTTGCTGTGCCAAGACTCGTGCTGCGCACGCTTTGTGCTTGGAGTGAGAAACAGGTTCCTCGGTGTTTTCTGCGAAACGCTTTAGCAGCCCGTTGGTGCTAGTGTGGAGTCAGGGGATGGATGAAGCGGAGAGCCCCGTTTGGAGTGAGGCTGCAAAGGGCATGCCAAAGGAAGTGTTTTGCTGTGCCAAGACTCGTGCTGCGCACACTTTGTGCTTGGAGTGAGAAACAGGTTCCTCGGTGTTTTCTGCGAAACGCTTTAGCAGCCCGTTGGTGCTAGTGTGGAGTCAGGGGATGGATGAAGCGGAGAGCCCCGTTTGGAGTGAGGCTGCAAAGGGCATGCCAAAGGAAGTGTTTTGCTGTGCCAAGACTCGTGCTGCGCACGCTTTGTGCTTGGAGTGAGAAACAGGTTCCTTCGGTGTTTTCTGCGAAACGCTTTAGCAGCCCGTTGGTGCTAGTGTGGAGTCAGGGGATGGATGAAGCGGAGAGCCCCGTTTGGAGTGAGGCTGCAAAGGGCATGCCAAAGGAAGTGTTTTGCTGTGCCAAGACTCGTGCTGCGCACGCTTTGTGCTTGGAGTGAGAAACAGGTTCCTCGGTGTTTTCTGCGAAACGCTTTAGCAGCCCGTTGGTGCTAGTGTGGAGTCAGGGGATGGATGAAGCGGAGAGCCCCGTTTGGAGTGAGGCTGCAAAGGGCATGCCAAAGGAAGTGTTTTGCTGTGCCAAGACTCGTGCTGCGCACGCTTTGTGCTTGGAGTGAGAAACAGGTTCCTTCGGTGTTTTCTGCGAAACGCTTTAGCAGCCCGTTGGTGCTAGTGTGGAGTCAGGGGATGGATGAAGCGGAGAGCCCCGTTTGGAGTGAGGCTGCAAAGGGCATGCCAAAGGAAGTGTTTTGCTGTGCCAAGACTCGTGCTGCGCACGCTTTGTGCTTGGAGTGAGAAACAGGTTCCTTGGTGTTTTCTGCGAAACGCTTTAGCAGCCCGTTGGTGCTAGTGTGGAGTCAGGGGATGGATGAAGCGGAGAGCCCCGTTTGGAGTGAGGCTGCAAAGGGCATGCCAAAGGAAGTGTTTTGCTGTGCCAAGACTCGTGCTGCGCACGCTTTGTGCTTGGAGTGAGAAACAGGTTCCTTGGTGTTTTCTGCGAAACGCTTTAGCAGCCCGTTGGTGCTAGTATGGAGTCAGGGGATGGATGAAGCGGAGAGCCCCGTTTGGAGTGAGGCTGCAAAGGGCATGCCAAAGGAAGTGTTTTGCTGTGCCAAGACTCGTGCTGCGCACGCTTTGTGCTTGGAGTGAGAAACAGGTTCCTTGGTGTTTTCTGCGAAACGCTTTAGCAGCCCGTTGGTGCTAGTATGGAGTCAGGGGATGGATGAAGCGGAGAGCCCCGTTTGGAGTGAGGCTGCAAAGGGCATGCCAAAGGAAGTGTTTTGCTGTGCCAAGACTCGTGCTGCGCACGCTTTGTGCTTGGAGTGAGAAACAGGTTCCTTGGTGTTTTCTGCGAAACGCTTTAGCAGCCCGTTGGTGCTAGTATGGAGTCAGGGGATGGATGAAGCGGAGAGCCCCGTTTGGAGTGAGGCTGCAAAGGGCATGCCAAAGGAAGTGTTTTGCTGTGCCAAGACTCGTGCTGCGCACGCTTTGTGCTTGGAGTGAGAAACAGGTTCCTTGGTGTTTTCTGCGAAACGCTTTAGCAGCCCGTTGGTGCTAGTATGGAGTCAGGGGATGGATGAAGCGGAGAGCCCGTTTGGAGTGAGGCTGCAAAGGGCATGCCAAAGGAAGTGTTTTGCTGTGCCAAGACTCGTGCTGCGCACGCTTTGTGCTTGGAGTGAGAAACAGGTTCCTCGGTGTTTTCTGCGAAACGCTTTAGCAGCCCGTTGGTGCTAGTGTGGAGTCAGGGGATGGATGAAGCGGAGAGCCCCGTTTGGAGTGAGGCTGCAAAGGGCATGCCAAAGGAAGTGTTTTGCTGTGCCAAGACTCGTGCTGCGCACGCTTTGTGCTTGGAGTGAGAAACAGGTTCCTCGGTGTTTTCTGCGAAACGCTTTAGCAGCCCGTTGGTGCTAGTGTGGAGTCAGGGGATGGATGAAGCGGAGAGCCCCGTTTGGAGTGAGGCTGCAAAGGGCATGCCAAAGGAAGTGTTTTGCTGTGCCAAGACTCGTGCTGCGCACGCTTTGTGCTTGGAGTGAGAAACAGGTTCCTCGGTGTTTTCTGCGAAACGCTTTAGCAGCCCGTTGGTGCTAGTGTGGAGTCAGGGGATGGATGAAGCGGAGAGCCCCGTTTGGAGTGAGGCTGCAAAGGGCATGCCAAAGGAAGTGTTTTGCTGTGCCAAGACTCGTGCTGCGCACACTTTGTGCTTGGAGTGAGAAACAGGTTCCTCGGTGTTTTCTGCGAAACGCTTTAGCAGCCCGTTGGTGCTAGTGTGGAGTCAGGGGATGGATGAAGCGGAGAGCCCCGTTTGGAGTGAGGCTGCAAAGGGCATGCCAAAGGAAGTGTTTTGCTGTGCCAAGACTCGTGCTGCGCACACTTTGTGCTTGGAGTGAGAAACAGGTTCCTTGGTGTTTTCTGCGAAACGCTTTAGCAGCCCGTTGGTGCTAGTGTGGAGTCAGGGGATGGATGAAGCGGAGAGCCCCGTTTGGAGTGAGGCTGCAAAGGGCATGCCAAAGGAAGTGTTTTGCTGTGCCAAGACTCGTGCTGCGCACGCTTTGTGCTTGGAGTGAGAAACAGGTTCCTCGGTGTTTTCTGCGAAACGCTTTAGCAGCCCGTTGGTGCTAGTGTGGAGTCAGGGGATGGATGAAGCGGAGAGCCCCGTTTGGAGTGAGGCTGCAAAGGGCATGCCAAAGGAAGTGTTTTGCTGTGCCAAGACTCGTGCTGCGCACGCTTTGTGCTTGGAGTGAGAAACAGGTTCCTTGGTGTTTTCTGCGAAACGCTTTAGCAGCCCGTTGGTGCTAGTGTGGAGTCAGGGGATGGATGAAGCGGAGAGCCCCGTTTGGAGTGAGGCTGCAAAGGGCATGCCAAAGGAAGTGTTTTGCTGTGCCAAGACTCGTGCTGCGCACGCTTTGTGCTTGGAGTGAGAAACAGGTTCCTTGGTGTTTTCTGCGAAACGCTTTAGCAGCCCGTTGGTGCTAGTATGGAGTCAGGGGATGGATGAAGCGGAGAGCCCCGTTTGGAGTGAGGCTGCAAAGGGCATGCCAAAGGAAGTGTTTTGCTGTGCCAAGACTCGTGCTGCGCACGCTTTGTGCTTGGAGTGAGAAACAGGTTCCTTGGTGTTTTCTGCGAAACGCTTTAGCAGCCCGTTGGTGCTAGTATGGAGTCAGGGCATGGATGAAGCGGAGAGCCCCGTTTGGAGTGAGGCTGCAAAGGGCATGCCAAAGGCAGTGTTTTGCTGTGCCAAGACTCGTGCTGCGCACGCTTTGTGCTTGGAGTGAGAAACAGGTTCCTCGGTGTTTTCTGCGAAACGCTTTAGCAGCCCGTTGGTGCTAGTATGGAGTCAGGGGAGGGATGAAGCGGAGAGCCCCGTTTGGAGTGAGGCTGCAAAGGGCATGCCAAAGGAAGTGTTTTGCTGTGCCAAGACTCGTGCTGCGCACGCTTTGTGCTTGGAGTGAGAAACAGGTTCCTCGGTGTTTTCTGCGAAACGCTTTAGCAGCCCGTTGGTGCTAGTGTGGAGTCAGGGGATGGATGAAGCGGAGAGCCCCGTTTGGAGTGAGGCTGCAAAGGGCATGCCAAAGGAAGTGTTTTGCTGTGCCAAGACTCGTGCTGCGCACGCTTTGTGCTTGGAGTGAGAAACAGGTTCCTCGGTGTTTTCTGCGAAACGCTTTAGCAGCCCGTTGGTGCTAGTGTGGAGTCAGGGGATGGATGAAGCGGAGAGCCCCGTTTGGAGTGAGGCTGCAAAGGGCATGCCAAAGGAAGTGTTTTGCTGTGCCAAGACTCGTGCTGCGCACGCTTTGTGCTTGGAGTGAGAAACAGGTTCCTCGGTGTTTTCTGCGAAACGCTTTAGCAGCCCGTTGGTGCTAGTATGGAGTCAGGGGATGGATGAAGCGGAGAGCCCCGTTTGGAGTGAGGCTGCAAAGGGCATGCCAAAGGAAGTGTTTTGCTGTGCCAAGACTCGTGCTGCGCACGCTTTGTGCTTGGAGTGAGAAACAGGTTCCTTGGTGTTTTCTGCGAAACGCTTTAGCAGCCCGTTGGTGCTAGTATGGAGTCAGGGGATGGATGAAGCGGAGAGCCCCGTTTGGAGTGAGGCTGCAAAGGGCATGCCAAAGGAAGTGTTTTGCTGTGCCAAGACTCGTGCTGCGCACGCTTTGTGCTTGGAGTGAGAAACAGGTTCCTTGGTGTTTTCTGCGAAACGCTTTAGCAGCCCGTTGGTGCTAGTATGGAGTCAGGGGATGGATGAAGCGGAGAGCCCCGTTTGGAGTGAGGCTGCAAAGGGCATGCCAAAGGAAGTGTTTTGCTGTGCCAAGACTCGTGCTGCGCACGCTTTGTGCTTGGAGTGAGAAACAGGTTCCTTGGTGTTTTCTGCGAAACGCTTTAGCAGCCCGTTGGTGCTAGTATGGAGTCAGGGGATGGATGAAGCGGAGAGCCCCGTTTGGAGTGAGGCTGCAAAGGGCATGCCAAAGGAAGTGTTTTGCTGTGCCAAGACTCGTGCTGCGCACGCTTTGTGCTTGGAGTGAGAAACAGGTTCCTTGGTGTTTTCTGCGAAACGCTTTAGCAGCCCGTTGGTGCTAGTATGGAGTCAGGGGATGGATGAAGCGGAGAGCCCCGTTTGGAGTGAGGCTGCAAAGGGCATGCCAAAGGAAGTGTTTTGCTGTGCCAAGACTCGTGCTGCGCACGCTTTGTGCTTGGAGTGAGAAACAGGTTCCTTGGTGTTTTCTGCGAAACGCTTTAGCAGCCCGTTGGTGCTAGTATGGAGTCAGGGGATGGATGAAGCGGAGAACCCCGTTTGGAGTGAGGCTGCAAAGGGCATGCCAAAGGAAGTGTTTTGCTGTGCCAAGACTCGTGCTGCGCACGCTTTGTGCTTGGAGTGAGAACCAGGTTCCTTGGTGTTTTCTGCGAAACGCTTTAGCAGCCCGTTGGTGCTAGTATGGAGTCAGGGGATGGATGAAGCGGAGAGCCCCGTTTGGAGTGAGGCTGCAAAGGGCATGCCAAAGGAAGTGTTTTGCTGTGCCAAGACTCGTGCTGCGCACGCTTTGTGCTTGGAGTGAGAAACAGGTTCCTTGGTGTTTTCTGCGAAACGCTTTAGCAGCCCGTTGGTGCTAGTATGGAGTCAGGGCATGGATGAAGCGGAGAGCCCCGTTTGGAGTGAGGCTGCAAAGGGCATGCCAAGAGAAGTGTTTTGCTGTGCCAAGACTCGTGCTGCGCACGCTTTGTGGTTGGAGTGAGAAACAGCTTCCTTGGTGTTTTCTGCGAAACGCTTTAGCAGCCCGTTGGTGCTAGTATGGAGTCAGGGGATGGATGAAGCGGAGAGCCCCGTTTGGAGTGAGGCTGCAAAGGGCATGCCAAAGGAAGTGTTTTGCTGTGCCAAGACTCGTGCTGCGCACGCTTTGTGCTTGGAGTGAGAAACAGGTTCCTTGGTGTTTTCTGCGAAACGCTTTAGCAGCCCGTTGGTGCTAGTGTGGAGTCAGGGGATGGATGAAGCGGAGAGCCCCGTTTGGAGTGAGGCTGCAAAGGGCATGCCAAAGGAAGTGTTTTGCTGTGCCAAGACTCGTGCTGCGCACGCTTTGTGCTTGGAGTGAGAAACAGGTTCCTCGGTGTTTTCTGCGAAACGCTTTAGCAGCCCGTTGGTGCTAGTGTGGAGTCAGGGGATGGATGAAGCGGAGAGCCCCGTTTGGAGTGAGGCTGCAAAGGGCATGCCAAAGGAAGTGTTTTGCTGTGCCAAGACTCGTGCTGCGCACGCTTTGTGCTTGGAGTGAGAAACAGGTTCCTCGGTGTTTTCTGCGAAACGCTTTAGCAGCCCGTTGGTGCTAGTGTGGAGTCAGGGGATGGATGAAGCGGAGAGCCCCGTTTGGAGTGAGGCTGCAAAGGGCATGCCAAAGGAAGTGTTTTGCTGTGCCAAGACTCGTGCTGCGCACGCTTTGTGCTTGGAGTGAGAAACAGGTTCCTTGGTGTTTTCTGCGAAACGCTTTAGCAGCCCGTTGGTGCTAGTGTGGAGTCAGGGGATGGATGAAGCGGAGAGCCCCGTTTGGAGTGAGGCTGCAAAGGGCATGCCAAAGGAAGTGTTTTGCTGTGCCAAGACTCGTGCTGCGCACGCTTTGTGCTTGGAGTGAGAAACAGGTTCCTCGGTGTTTTCTGCGAAACGCTTTAGCAGCCCGTTGGTGCTAGTGTGGAGTCAGGGGATGGATGAAGCGGAGAGCCCCGTTTGGAGTGAGGCTGCAAAGGGCATGCCAAAGGAAGTGTTTTGCTGTGCCAAGACTCGTGCTGCGCACGCTTTGTGCTTGGAGTGAGAAACAGGTTCCTCGGTGTTTTCTGCGAAACGCTTTAGCAGCCCGTTGGTGCTAGTGTGGAGTCAGGGGATGGATGAAGCGGAGAGCCCCGTTTGGAGTGAGGCTGCAAAGGGCATGCCAAAGGAAGTGTTTTGCTGTGCCAAGACTCGTGCTGCGCACGCTTTGTGCTTGGAGTGAGAAACAGGTTCCTTGGTGTTTTCTGCGAAACGCTTTAGCAGCCCGTTGGTGCTAGTATGGAGTCAGGGGATGGATGAAGCGGAGAGCCCCGTTTGGAGTGAGGCTGCAAAGGGCATGCCAAAGGAAGTGTTTTGCTGTGCCAAGACTCGTGCTGCGCACGCTTTGTGCTTGGAGTGAGAAACAGGTTCCTTGGTGTTTTCTGCGAAACGCTTTAGCAGCCCGTTGGTGCTAGTATGGAGTCAGGGGATGGATGAAGCGGAGAGCCCCGTTTGGAGTGAGGCTGCAAAGGGCATGCCAAAGGAAGTGTTTTGCTGTGCCAAGACTCGTGCTGCGCACGCTTTGTGCTTGGAGTGAGAAACAGGTTCCTTGGTGTTTTCTGCGAAACGCTTTAGCAGCCCGTTGGTGCTAGTATGGAGTCAGGGGATGGATGAAGCGGAGAGCCCCGTTTGGAGTGAGGCTGCAAAGGGCATGCCAAAGGAAGTGTTTTGCTGTGCCAAGACTCGTGCTGCGCACGCTTTGTGCTTGGAGTGAGAACCAGGTTCCTTGGTGTTTTCTGCGAAACGCTTTAGCAGCCCGTTGGTGCTAGTATGGAGTCAGGGGATGGATGAAGCGGAGAACCCCGTTTGGAGTGAGGCTGCAAAGGGCATGCCAAAGGAAGTGTTTTGCTGTGCCAAGACTCGTGCTGCGCACGCTTTGTGCTTGGAGTGAGAACCAGGTTCCTTGGTGTTTTCTGCGAAACGCTTTAGCAGCCCGTTGGTGCTAGTATGGAGTCAGGGGATGGATGAAGCGGAGAGCCCCGTTTGGAGTGAGGCTGCAAAGGGCATGCCAAAGGAAGTGTTTTGCTGTGCCAAGACTCGTGCTGCGCACGCTTTGTGCTTGGAGTGAGAAACAGGTTCCTTGGTGTTTTCTGCGAAACGCTTTAGCAGCCCGTTGGTGCTAGTATGGAGTCAGGGCATGGATGAAGCGGAGAGCCCCGTTTGGAGTGAGGCTGCAAAGGGCATGCCAAGAGAAGTGTTTTGCTGTGCCAAGACTCGTGCTGCGCACGCTTTGTGGTTGGAGTGAGAAACAGCTTCCTTGGTGTTTTCTGCGAAACGCTTTAGCAGCCCGTTGGTGCTAGTATGGAGTCAGGGGATGGATGAAGCGGAGAGCCCCGTTTGGAGTGAGGCTGCAAAGGGCATGCCAAAGGAAGTGTTTTGCTGTGCCAAGACTCGTGCTGCGCACGCTTTGTGCTTGGAGTGAGAAACAGGTTCCTTGGTGTTTTCTGCGAAACGCTTTAGCAGCCCGTTGGTGCTAGTGTGGAGTCAGGGGATGGATGAAGCGGAGAGCCCCGTTTGGAGTGAGGCTGCAAAGGGCATGCCAAAGGAAGTGTTTTGCTGTGCCAAGACTCGTGCTGCGCACGCTTTGTGCTTGGAGTGAGAAACAGGTTCCTCGGTGTTTTCTGCGAAACGCTTTAGCAGCCCGTTGGTGCTAGTGTGGAGTCAGGGGATGGATGAAGCGGAGAGCCCCGTTTGGAGTGAGGCTGCAAAGGGCATGCCAAAGGAAGTGTTTTGCTGTGCCAAGACTCGTGCTGCGCACGCTTTGTGCTTGGAGTGAGAAACAGGTTCCTCGGTGTTTTCTGCGAAACGCTTTAGCAGCCCGTTGGTGCTAGTGTGGAGTCAGGGGATGGATGAAGCGGAGAGCCCCGTTTGGAGTGAGGCTGCAAAGGGCATGCCAAAGGAAGTGTTTTGCTGTGCCAAGACTCGTGCTGCGCACGCTTTGTGCTTGGAGTGAGAAACAGGTTCCTTGGTGTTTTCTGCGAAACGCTTTAGCAGCCCGTTGGTGCTAGTGTGGAGTCAGGGGATGGATGAAGCGGAGAGCCCCGTTTGGAGTGAGGCTGCAAAGGGCATGCCAAAGGAAGTGTTTTGCTGTGCCAAGACTCGTGCTGCGCACGCTTTGTGCTTGGAGTGAGAAACAGGTTCCTCGGTGTTTTCTGCGAAACGCTTTAGCAGCCCGTTGGTGCTAGTGTGGAGTCAGGGGATGGATGAAGCGGAGAGCCCCGTTTGGAGTGAGGCTGCAAAGGGCATGCCAAAGGAAGTGTTTTGCTGTGCCAAGACTCGTGCTGCGCACGCTTTGTGCTTGGAGTGAGAAACAGGTTCCTCGGTGTTTTCTGCGAAACGCTTTAGCAGCCCGTTGGTGCTAGTGTGGAGTCAGGGGATGGATGAAGCGGAGAGCCCCGTTTGGAGTGAGGCTGCAAAGGGCATGCCAAAGGAAGTGTTTTGCTGTGCCAAGACTCGTGCTGCGCACGCTTTGTGCTTGGAGTGAGAAAAAGGTTCCTCGGTGTTTTCTGCGAAACGCTTTAGCAGCCCGTTGGTGCTAGTGTGGAGTCAGGGGATGGATGAAGCGGAGAGCCCCGTTTGGAGTGAGGCTGCAAAGGGCATGCCAAAGGAAGTGTTTTGCTGTGCCAAGACTCGTGCTGCGCACGCTTTGTGCTTGGAGTGAGAAACAGGTTCCTCGGTGTTTTCTGCGAAACGCTTTAGCAGCCCGTTGGTGCTAGTGTGGAGTCAGGGGATGGATGAAGCGGAGAGCCCCGTTTGGAGTGAGGCTGCAAAGGGCATGCCAAAGGAAGTGTTTTGCTGTGCCAAGACTCGTGCTGCGCACGCTTTGTGCTTGGAGTGAGAAACAGGTTCCTCGGTGTTTTCTGCGAAACGCTTTAGCAGCCCGTTGGTGCTAGTGTGGAGTCAGGGGATGGATGAAGCGGAGAGCCCCGTTTGGAGTGAGGCTGCAAAGGGCATGCCAAAGGAAGTGTTTTGCTGTGCCAAGACTCGTGCTGCGCACGCTTTGTGCTTGGAGTGAGAAACAGGTTCCTCGGTGTTTTCTGCGAAACGCTTTAGCAGCCCGTTGGTGCTAGTGTGGAGTCAGGGGATGGATGAAGCGGAGAGCCCCGTTTGGAGTGAGGCTGCAAAGGGCATGCCAAAGGAAGTGTTTTGCTGTGCCAAGACTCGTGCTGCGCACGCTTTGTGCTTGGAGTGAGAAACAGGTTCCTCGGTGTTTTCTGCGAAACGCTTTAGCAGCCCGTTGGTGCTAGTGTGGAGTCAGGGGATGGATGAAGCGGAGAGCCCCGTTTGGAGTGAGGCTGCAAAGGGCATGCCAAAGGAAGTGTTTTGCTGTGCCAAGACTCGTGCTGCGCACGCTTTGTGCTTGGAGTGAGAAACAGGTTCCTTGGTGTTTTCTGCGAAACGCTTTAGCAGCCCGTTGGTGCTAGTGTGGAGTCAGGGGATGGATGAAGCGGAGAGCCCCGTTTGGAGTGAGGCTGCAAAGGGCATGCCAAAGGAAGTGTTTTGCTGTGCCAAGACTCGTGCTGCGCACGCTTTGTGCTTGGAGTGAGAAACAGGTTCCTCGGTGTTTTCTGCGAAACGCTTTAGCAGCCCGTTGGTGCTAGTGTGGAGTCAGGGGATGGATGAAGCGGAGAGCCCCGTTTGGAGTGAGGCTGCAAAGGGCATGCCAAAGGAAGTGTTTTGCTGTGCCAAGACTCGTGCTGCGCACGCTTTGTGCTTGGAGTGAGAAACAGGTTCCTCGGTGTTTTCTGCGAAACGCTTTAGCAGCCCGTTGGTGCTAGTGTGGAGTCAGGGGATGGATGAAGCGGAGAGCCCCGTTTGGAGTGAGGCTGCAAAGGGCATGCCAAAGGAAGTGTTTTGCTGTGCCAAGACTCGTGCTGCGCACGCTTTGTGCTTGGAGTGAGAAACAGGTTCCTCGGTGTTTTCTGCGAAACGCTTTAGCAGCCCGTTGGTGCTAGTGTGGAGTCAGGGGATGGATGAAGCGGAGAGCCCCGTTTGGAGTGAGGCTGCAAAGGGCATGCCAAAGGAAGTGTTTTGCTGTGCCAAGACTCGTGCTGCGCACGCTTTGTGCTTGGAGTGAGAAACAGGTTCCTCGGTGTTTTCTGCGAAACGCTTTAGCAGCCCGTTGGTGCTAGTGTGGAGTCAGGGGATGGATGAAGCGGAGAGCCCCGTTTGGAGTGAGGCTGCAAAGGGCATGCCAAAGGAAGTGTTTTGCTGTGCCAAGACTCGTGCTGCGCACGCTTTGTGCTTGGAGTGAGAAACAGGTTCCTCGGTGTTTTCTGCGAAACGCTTTAGCAGCCCGTTGGTGCTAGTGTGGAGTCAGGGGATGGATGAAGCGGAGAGCCCCGTTTGGAGTGAGGCTGCAAAGGGCATGCCAAAGGAAGTGTTTTGCTGTGCCAAGACTCGTGCTGCGCACGCTTTGTGCTTGGAGTGAGAAACAGGTTCCTCGGTGTTTTCTGCGAAACGCTTTAGCAGCCCGTTGGTGCTAGTGTGGAGTCAGGGGATGGATGAAGCGGAGAGCCCCGTTTGGAGTGAGGCTGCAAAGGGCATGCCAAAGGAAGTGTTTTGCTGTGCCAAGACTCGTGCTGCGCACGCTTTGTGCTTGGAGTGAGAAACAGGTTCCTTGGTGTTTTCTGCGAAACGCTTTAGCAGCCCGTTGGTGCTAGTGTGGAGTCAGGGGATGGATGAAGCGGAGAGCCCCGTTTGGAGTGAGGCTGCAAAGGGCATGCCAAAGGAAGTGTTTTGCTGTGCCAAGACTCGTGCTGCGCACGCTTTGTGCTTGGAGTGAGAAACAGGTTCCTTGGTGTTTTCTGCGAAACGCTTTAGCAGCCCGTTGGTGCTAGTATGGAGTCAGGGGATGGATGAAGCGGAGAGCCCCGTTTGGAGTGAGGCTGCAAAGGGCATGCCAAAGGAAGTGTTTTGCTGTGCCAAGACTCGTGCTGCGCACGCTTTGTGCTTGGAGTGAGAAACAGGTTCCTTGGTGTTTTCTGCGAAACGCTTTAGCAGCCCGTTGGTGCTAGTATGGAGTCAGGGGATGGATGAAGCGGAGAGCCCCGTTTGGAGTGAGGCTGCAAAGGGCATGCCAAAGGAAGTGTTTTGCTGTGCCAAGACTCGTGCTGCGCACGCTTTGTGCTTGGAGTGAGAAACAGGTTCCTTGGTGTTTTCTGCGAAACGCTTTAGCAGCCCGTTGGTGCTAGTATGGAGTCAGGGGATGGATGAAGCGGAGAGCCCCGTTTGGAGTGAGGCTGCAAAGGGCATGCCAAAGGAAGTGTTTTGCTGTGCCAAGACTCGTGCTGCGCACGCTTTGTGCTTGGAGTGAGAAACAGGTTCCTTGGTGTTTTCTGCGAAACGCTTTAGCAGCCCGTTGGTGCTAGTATGGAGTCAGGGGATGGATGAAGCGGAGAGCCCCGTTTGGAGTGAGGCTGCAAAGGGCATGCCAAAGGAAGTGTTTTGCTGTGCCAAGACTCGTGCTGCGCACGCTTTGTGCTTGGAGTGAGAAACAGGTTCCTTGGTGTTTTCTGCGAAACGCTTTAGCAGCCCGTTGGTGCTAGTATGGAGTCAGGGGATGGATGAAGCGGAGAGCCCCGTTTGGAGTGAGGCTGCAAAGGGCATGCCAAAGGAAGTGTTTTGCTGTGCCAAGACTCGTGCTGCGCACGCTTTGTGCTTGGAGTGAGAAACAGGTTCCTTGGTGTTTTCTGCGAAACGCTTTAGCAGCCCGTTGGTGCTAGTATGGAGTCAGGGGATGGATGAAGCGGAGAGCCCCGTTTGGAGTGAGGCTGCAAAGGGCATGCCAAAGGAAGTGTTTTGCTGTGCCAAGACTCGTGCTGCGCACGCTTTGTGCTTGGAGTGAGAAACAGGTTCCTTGGTGTTTTCTGCGAAACGCTTTAGCAGCCCGTTGGTGCTAGTATGGAGTCAGGGGATGGATGAAGCGGAGAGCCCCGTTTGGAGTGAGGCTGCAAAGGGCATGCCAAAGGAAGTGTTTTGCTGTGCCAAGACTCGTGCTGCGCACGCTTTGTGCTTGGAGTGAGAAACAGGTTCCTTGGTGTTTT